>NW_024344374.1:239195-310957 GCF_902729225.1 Pteropus medius
CAGGCTGGCATTCCAATGAAGTCATAGCAGGCTAGAGCTAGAAATGCTATAGACTTCCTCCTCAGGAATTTGTTTGACTGCAGTGTGTAAACTGTGACTAATTAAAATTTTGATTTTTGTTTTGTAGGGGAGTAGGAAGCCTTTAAAGGAAATTTAAGCAAGAATATAAAAAGCTTATGTTTTAGAGAAGTCAGTCACTATAGCTGTATTGTGCAGAATGAATATAAGTGGAATATAAAACTCTAGGAAGGAGGCAAATCATGGGAAAAATAAAAAGAAAATGAGGGCCAGACTGAGGCAGTTGTATTGGAAAGAATGGGGTGGGTTTGAGAATGCCACATTGGTAACAGGGGAAGTGAAAGCCTACAGTAAGCCCCAGGTCCTGGCTCTGTTTCTTATTTACATGTGAGCAAGAGCACACAGCATGGGGAAGAGGGCTGATGGGGTAGATGATAAAGTTCCATTTCAAGATGTTTGTAGAGTTTTCTCTATTGTAGACAATGTGAACAATGGTAAAAGTAAAAATAAAAAATAAAATCCACACACATAATCTCATTATCCATTTTTTTTTTATGTAGATGCATTCACAAAATCACTTCATAGGTATAGGAATATATTTTAAATAAAATTGTAATTATGGTATTTAAATAGGCTTATAAACTTTTTTTTTCATTTAAATTTTATTAAAACATTGCATTATTAAGTCTGGGCTGCCAAAGCAAAATACCATGGACCGGGTAACTTAACAAAAATTTATTTTCTCACAGTTCTTGAGGCTGGGAGTGTGAGATCAGCATGACATCATGTTCAGGTGGTGGTGAGAACTCTCTTCCTAACAATAGATAGCTATCTTCTCACTGTATCCACACATGATGGAGCAAGCTTTTAGGTGTCTTTTCTTAGAAGTGAAATAATCCCATCACGGGGGCCCATCCTCATGACCTCATCTAACCCTAATTAACTTCTCATAGGCCCCGTATCCAAATACCATCACATTGGGGTTAGAGCTTCAAAATATGAATTTTGGGGGAATACAAACATTCAGCTCATAACAAACATTTTAGTTGATAGATAATATGCCAAGGTGACTTATTAACTTTGAAGTCATTATAGGAAACTAGATGGCAGGAGATACTGTTATACTATTTTATACATTAGACCTTGCAATGTTCAGAAACTAAAGGAGTGCAATTTGTACAGCAAAGTATGTATATTTGTATAACAAAATATCTACACTAGAAGTAGGAACTTTTGTTTCTGTGAAACAAGATTAAGGACTATGTTGAAGTAAGGTACTTCTTAAATCTTGTTAGCCAAAGATAATGAGGAACATATTTGTAGTTAAACAAACCAAGTTTTATTAATGCACTTCATTCAGCAAGAGCGAAATAATACCAGAAGAACCATGTAGTGTTTCAAAAGGATGGTATCCAAGGATAGTATTTGCAAGATGCAGGAGGAGGAGGGCTAGAGTTAATCACAGGAGTATTTTTGGAGTTTCTCCTTAATTAGCTTATCTGTATCTTATACTTTAGCACACTTAATAACTAACTAGAGTTATTATTCTTATATACATAAATACTGCTTTGAGAATATGGCTTTATACATGCTGTGTACACAGCTATGTATGTTACTAATCTATTGTTAATTTTAAATGTTCAGATAAGCCTAATACTTTTAAGTCTCAAACATAATCAGCATGTTCAGTACTCATGAATGATATATTCTAAAAGGGGAAAAAGGAGAGCAGTGACAAAATAACCTTCTAGATTTATTTAGACATAACGCTGTTTTGGGACCATGTGTATTAAAACTTTTCTGACACAGGGAACATTTTAATCCCTTTAATGAAAGAATCTTGTCAGTGACAAAAATGGAGAAATGAGTTGGTAAAATTAAGACCTACAGAGCTACCAGGAGAAATCACTTCATTCTATACACGTATCATTCAATTTATAAGAAACTTTTTTATATGAGGACCTTAATAACTGGGTATTAAATTACCTTTCTTTATTTAAAGGGACATAGAACCATTGGACTCAAAAGTTTAAAGAGCAGGAAAAACAAAATAGTATATCATTTATCCCTCTTATTAAATTTCTATTTCTCAGAATTTAACAGTATTTAATATTTCTTACCTCTAATACATACCATCAACTAAGTATTCACATTTTAGAGACCTAGATTAAGGATTAACTAGTGTCGCTTGGATACCTGGAGCCATAATTAAAAACCAACAATACATTGAAACAATTTATTTTCATTAAAAACAAAACATATTAATTTCCAATCGAAAGGACTCAAGGTCTTCCAGACCCAAACAAGAATTTATATAATAAGTTATAAGTTCATTACTTATTTTAAAAGAATATTTGAATTTCTCTTGTTCCTCTACATTAGCTACCCTGATAATTACTATTGTGCTTAAACAACAGGACAAATGGAAAATATATGGAACCACATTTTTTTTCAGACATTGAAAAACAGACAGCATGTAATTATCTCAGATAGAAGGTAAACAAATGAGGTGGGTCTTATGATCATCTCCACACTACTGGCTAGAGGCAGTCAATTAGGAAGGGAGAATCCAAAAAGAACATGTCAGTCATGTTAAATTAAGACCAACCAGAGTTCGAGGAGGCAGAGGTAGTGAGAATTTGGGGAGCAGAGTACCTAAAAAGAGGGAACTATTGACATATACAAAGCAATCCCCTTAAATTTTTGGATGAGTACTGGTTTGTACCCATATAAACTGAAACTCTGTAAGGCCCGGGAAATAAGTGTCAGAAAGCATAGACTGAAAAAATTCCCTGAACTCACACTAGGCTGGGAAGGACTTTGTGTTCTCACCAGGAAGAATAAAAACATCTTTGTAAGTCCTCAGAAGGGTCACATCTTAATAATGGGGTTAAACTGGTGGGAAAGTTAAAGGGTACTCTGAAATAGATATGAAATATCATGAAAGCAACCTAAGAGATATAGGAGAATGAAAATTGATAGCCTTCTTGTGAAAACTGCTGCAAGAAAAAAAGAAATAGCATCTCTAAAAGTATTAAAAGAAGGGGGGAAAAAAACTGTTAACCTAGAATTCTGTAACCAGAGATAATGTTTAAACATGAAGGTAAAATATAACTTTTCAGACACACAAAAACTGAGAGAATGAATTGTGAGAAGATTTGCACTTGATATTAATAGAAGTTCTTCAGGTAGAAGAAGAAAGATACCATATGGGAATTTGGATTGTATTTCTTCATTCCTCTCTCAAAATTTGATAGAATAGGCAAGAAGTCAGTTATAAAACATTTGAATCACACTATGAACAAATTGACCTACTTGACATTTTGTAACTTTCCACTCAACAGCAACAGAATACATATTCTTTTCAAAATCACATGGACAGTTGATGAACATAGACAATATTTTACTCCATAAAACAGTCTTAAGCTTAAAAATACTTGAAATCGTACAAAGTATATTCTCTGGCCAAAACAATTAAAGTAGAAATTAATAATGGAAAGATAGCTGAAAAGTCCCTACATAATTCAAAATTTAAAAACATTCTTATAAATGACACCGGAGTCAAGAGAATTAAAAAGGAAAGTTAGAATTATTTGGAACTGAATTAAAATGAGAACAGGATAGCAAAATATGTGAGTAGTGGTTAAAGCAGTACATAAAGGGTCATTTATAGGATTGAATGCTTATAGTAGTAAAGATGAAAAGTACAAAGTCACTGAGAATCTAAAGAACAAAGTAAGCCGAAAGTAAGCAAATGAAGGTAATAAAAATGTGAGCAAGAATCAGCGGAACAGAAAAAATAGAGGAAACCATTGGTGCTTCTTTAACATAGCATAAAGATTTTGATATTCACCCATGTTGTAATAGAACTTTTTTCTCTTTTAATTGCTGAGTAGTATCTCATGGTAAGGATGAAGCACAGTTTTTTTTTATCCATTTACTAGTTTGTGGGCATTTTGGTTATTACCACTTTTTGGTAATCATGATAAAGCTGCTATGAACATTAATGTATGAGTTTTGTGTAGGTATGCATTTTCATTTTCTTTTGAGAACTACCTAGGAGTGTGATTGCTAGGTTATATATTAAGTGTATAGGTAACCAAACTGCCAAACTGTGATTCAAAGTGGTCATTCCATTTTGTATTCACACCAGTAATGTATAAGAGAATGAATTGCTCCACATCCTCTACAATACTTGTCATTGTCAATCTGATTTTAGCCAATGTAGTTGTTATATAGTAGTAGCTTCTTGTGATTTTAATTTGCATTTATCTAATGACAAATGTATCTGGACATCTTTAAATGTCCTTATTTGTTATTCATAAGTCTTTATGGACAAAGTTTTTTTTTTCAAGGTTTTTTCTCTTTTTAAAAATTCAGATAGTTTGTCTTCTTATTTTTATTTCAAAGAATTCTTTATATATTCTGGATATGAGACCTCTATCAAATATATGTTTTGCAAATATCACCCAGTTTGTGGTTCACCTTTGCATTTCTTAAGTATCTTTAAAACAAACAAACATACAAAAATGCTTATCATTGATAATGTTCAAGTTATCATTTTTTTTATTTTATAGCTCATTTTTAAGGATATCTAAGAAATATATTCTACCACAAGAACACAAAGATTTTCTTCTTTGTTTTCTTGGAAAAATTTTCTGGTTTTAAGTTCTTATATTAGGCCTATAATCCATGCCAAACTATGTTTTTGGATATGATGTGAGATAAGTTTTGAGGTTCATTTATTTATTTTCAAATTAATATAGTTAATTTAGCAACATTAATGATTCTTGGCACATTTGTAGAAGATCAGTTTACCAGCCAATGTCTGGCCCTGGCCCTTCCTCCCCATATAATCCCATGGCTCCTACATTTTTCCTGTATATGCTAGTGGTGCTAGATGGGGATCATCTGTAAAGAAACTTGGAGGAACTGTTTGGGGTGGTGGTAATGTTCAACGCCCTGATTGTGATGATGATTACACTGTTGTGTACATCTGTCTAAATGTTGATTTGTACAAATAAAATGGGTGAATTTTATTGTATGTAAATTAACTAAAGTTGATTAAGCATTAAAAAAAAACCTAAAGAACAAAAACAGGTCTATGTTTTTATAAATGCCCAATTCTGAATATTATGAGATACTAAAGGAGATAAACTAAGCATTGGTAGTCTGGTGCCACAATACCAATAATGAGAGAGAGGAATAGAAGAAACAATTAATGGCATGTCATTATGTTGTATATAAATTTTGTAGATTGTTTTTAGTTTCTTTTCTTCCTCTTCCTCCTCTTTTTCATTCTCTTCCTCCTATATTACATGTTTTTATGCTTCAATATTTTGATGATCTATACTTTTTTGATTAAAATGTAATATACATAAAGCAATGTGAACAAATATTATTGAGTATGGCCCCATGGATTTTCAAAAAGTGAACACACATGTGTAACATAACCCAAATTAAGAAATATGATTCACCAGTATCCAAGAATCTCCCTTGTGATCCAATTGTAGCTATTAAACCCTCTCCTGATTTCTAACAGAATTAATTCATGTTATCTTTGTTGTACTTTATATGTTTGGAATCATAAAGTATGTATTCTTTTACGTGATATTTTACTTGGGATATTCATTCATATCTTTGCATGTACTTCTTTATTATTTGTTTTCCTTGTTGTACACGGAGCCAGTTATAAAATTTGCAGAGACCCTCGTTCATAAATTAAGAATTTGAGATGGTGACATCAGAATATTAAACCAGGCAAGCACAGAGCCTTTCTGAATGAAGGGCTCTGTGCGACTTTTCAGGTGGCACTCATGTGACCTTGGCTGTATAGAATGTCATTGTGTAAACATACTACAGTTTTTAAAAATCTGTTCTGCTGACGAGCATTTGTGATAGTTTCAATTTTTGACTACTATAAGTAATGCTGTCGGGAATATTGTAATTCTTTTATTTTAGAGACAATTATGTGAGTGTACATTTATATTATATATAGACTTGGAAATAGAATTTTAGCTAATGGAGTATGGATAGATCCAACTTTAGTTGATAAAGTTAGTTTACCAAAATAGTGTTGCTAGCTTACAGTCTCGCTAGCAGCATGTAAGAGTTTCAGTTGTTCTATATTCTCAGTAATACTTGGTATTTTCTGTTTGTTTGTTTGTTTGTTTTTCAATTTTAGTGGACAATTTGGTAGGTATGTGTAGTATTCCATTATAGTAACTTGTTTGCAAAAAGAGCTACCAAAGCTCTGCCATCCCTGAATGCATTCCTCTTTACAATGTAACTGTGGAAATCGTATGAAAAGTGTAATATATTAATACTGTATTATTTATTCTGCCAAACAATCACATATTCTTACAATTTTTAACATGTGTTCTTTCTTTGAATCTTCCTGTTAGTGATTATTCTTTGAATCTTCCTGTTAGTGATTATTTACATCATCTGAAGTATTATTTCATAGGCTTTAAGTAAGATTGTATTTTCTTCTCGTTACTAGCCATTGAACAAGGAAAGATCTAACTGGATTCTGTATTTGCATTCAAATGGGATTTATGATTTTTCTTTTTCTTCAGTGTCTACCCACATGACTGCTTCAGATTTTCTTTTCAGATAGTAGCCAGTTTAGAGTTCATTCCCCAGACCATTGGTTTTTAGAAGATTTTTATCACCTCTTCAGGAGATAACCTATATTGTAAATCTTTCTAATATATTAAAAATATAAAATATGTGGAAAATTCTTCTTTTCAGTATCTACTGATAACAGCAGTGGCCCTACATGAAATACGTCAGAAGTTGGACTAAAGTACCTACTTACAGTATGCTAAATTCAGACCCTGATCCATGAATTTTTAGTAATTTATTTTCTGGCTAAAAGTAGAAAGACATCAACGTACAATAATTGGGTAAAGTGGGAAGAGAGTGATCATATGGCTGGCATTTAAAAAAAATAGTATCTTATAGAAGTGGTTGATTATAAGAGATACAATTTACTAAGGGCTTATATGTGACCCCCAAAAAATCCTGATATTCCTCTTATTAGCCATGAAAGAAAGATGTTTGCATTTATACCTTATAGATGAGAAAATAGAAATTTAGAAAGTTTAAGTAATATTTCCAAGTTTCCTCAGTTAATAATTAATTAGCAGACAGAATATTTCCCAAATATTCTTGATTCCCAAATTAGACATTTTAAGTTTTATAATATATAATGAGATAACATTTCCATCAGAGTACTGGCAGATGAACCCAATCTATAATACCAATATCCATCAAAGCAGAGTTTGTAAAATGTGTATATATTTATAATTAAAGAATGTCTAGTTTATAAAATAATTCAAGAATTATATCGTTTCCAAAATCACTGCTTTCATAATGAGAATGTCCTACTTATGTATCTATATCTCAAAAGAAGAAATATTTTAGGAGATTAGGAAGTGATATGAAATTAAATTATGATCCTTTTTTTTTCTGTTTTTTAGAACTGTAATGAGAGCAATATGCAAAATGAATGTTACTTACAGAGGTGAGTAAAAAAGACGTAATCTTATATTATTGAGTAGAGTGAACAGCTTACAATGACTAATGTTTTTATACAGCCACCTGAAAGTACTAAAATATGAATTAAAATGTCTAATGTTTGATTTAATGTCACATTTCAGAGCTGAATGCATGACTTTAATTGAGTTGTGCTTAGTTATAGAAACTATAATCTACATCACTCAACAAGAGTAAAGTTAATGTAACACATCCTTTTATTTCTTAAAACAGTTTTGAAATGTGGGTGAAAGAATGACAACCCAAAATCTTCAAATCTTTTAGTTGCCCACAAAATGTTGTAGATATGAAAGCAAATGATTGTTTGAAATAGCAACATGGGAAGTACATTGTAATTGGGATTTGTTTCTTCTGTCATTCTCAGAATGAGAAGTTTTTTTATAGAGATTTAGGGAATATCTAATGTTAAAGAATTATAACATAGGAGTCTCATAAGGTCATCTAGTATAACATTTTACTCATCTAAATCAGTCTCAAAATGTAATCCACGTAGCACATTTTTCAGCCAACCTTAAACACAACATTTCTCCAGCTGCAGAATTGATATTTCAAAGAGACCAAACTGACTCACAACCTTCTTCTCTAACATATCTCCAGGGACTGTGGCCTTAGCAAAGGCCACTCAACTGTCAGACAAGAGTAATAATCAAAAAGTTGTTAGATATAAGCCAAAATAATTTTTTTAGCTAGTCTTATTTTATTTTTACTAGACTATTTTATTTTTTGATTAATTGTCAAATGTTCATGAGACAGATATTTCAGTATTATTCTCTCATAGAGTGGTTCTGAACTAGAAGAGAGCTCCTTCTAGAATTATTTTGGCAATCCTTAGGAGACTTGTTATTTGTCACAATGATTGTCATGCATTAATGATATTTTGTGATCAGGGGCCAAGCATGTCAGACAGATGCAAAAGGCAGAATATTCTTGTACATGAAAGAATCGACCCATGATTCACACAATTTTTCATTGTCCCACTGGATATTCATTTAGATTAGCATAAATTATTAATAATTATTTGAGCCCTATCCTAACATATATAATTACAAAATATTTTTTCATGGTTTAATATACACTGAATTCTGCACTCAATATAATGGAATACTATGCAATTGTAAAAATAATAATAAATTCTATGTAGAAAGAGCTCCAATATTTATTTTATATGAAAAAGCTAGTTATTGAACAATATAAGTACAGTTGACCCTTGAACAACACAGGGGTAACAGGCACTGACCACCACACATTTGAAAATCCATATATTACTTTTGACTCCCCCCAAACATAGTGGTCTCAGTATCCACAGGGGATTGGTATCAGTTCACCCACAGATAGCAAAATCTGTGGATGCTCAAATCCCCTATATAAAATGGTGTAGATTAGTGATATAGTCAGCCTTTCGCAGCTGCTGACTTCCAACTATGCATCAAAAATAGTATGGGTATTTATTGAAAGAAATCTACATATAAGTAGACCCGCACAGTTCAAACTCGTGTTGTTCAAGGGTCAACTTTACTGGATTTAATTTTGTTTTAAATAAGAACATATATTTATTTGTATATATGGTATGAACATACACATATATTTATGTAAACATGCTGGAAGGATACACAAGAAAGTAATATCAGATTACCTATGGACAGAAATGAGGGAGAATTAGGCAAAAGGATGACTGGGTATGAGAGAAAATAAATAAGTAAACTGACAAATAAATGTACATGTATAGTTTTATGGAAAATATGACTGTATTGCCTATTAAAATTAAGTAAAAACAATATTCATCAAACCTATTTTTTAAAACTTGTTTTATGTTTTGTCTTACTGGATTTTCTAAAAATAATAATAGCTATCAGTCTTATGTCAGATTTCTCAGTAACGCTGAACCTAAAAGAGCAATTTCTGTAGCATTTTTAATGAAAAATAATTAACTCCAAAATGTTTGCTGATTCAAGTATTCGCTTACTTGCAAAGGCAATAGAAAGGAAATAGTCATAGGTATTAAAAGGCTTAAAAATATGATTTCTGAACAAAGAAAAAAACATTAACTGTGTCTCAGCTGTCCAAGAAGTAAAGCAAAACCGGAATTCAAAAGACAAAGACATGATTTAGATGAAATTTTTTATTACATCACCAATTTATTCCAAGTTAATTCTAGAGACCCTCAAAAATGTGTTAGAAAGACAGTAAAGTAAGAAATCCAAATCATCTGGATTTACGCTTCATGTCCTGTTTAGAGAGGGTGACCTAGTAAAAAACCATTTAATTTTCTGTGCCTCAATTAACTTAAGAAAATATACAATGAAAACAGTTATATTTTTAGAATATAATAAAGTATTTGTGACAATATTTGAAAATCAGCTGGATAATCTATATAGCATCTTTACTTCATCCTATGTGTCCCTACTCCCAATATATTTCTAACTCACTTTCTTTGCCTGATATAGAAAGTTTCAACCTCCCTACTGAGCAATAATGCTCCTGTTTTGCAAAGCCCATCTCAAATTCTGTCTACCCAATTAATCATCTCTGATGTATTAGATATCATTGATGATTTATAATTGCCTTTTTTACATTATCTAAATTATGCCATCATATTATTGTACTAATTTACTATTAGTGTATATATAATCTATTTGTTACTTCCTTTTAATTATCTCAGATGAGAAAGTGAGGCCCATGTAAAGTGTCATTAATATAGGAGAAAACATGATATCTCTTGAGAAAATAAAGTTTTGAATTGTTTAAAGAGAATGCTTTCAATTTTGTTAAAATGTATCTGTGATAGTCCTCCTAATAATTTATAGCCTTAATCTAATTATGACAAAACATCAGATAAAACCAAATTGAGAGCCATTCATCAAAATACTTGACCAATATTCTTCAAAAGTATCAAGATTATGAAGATTATGAAAGACAAGACTGAAGCATTTATAAACTGCAGAAGATTAAGAAATAACAACTAAATACAATGTATCCTAGATAGAATCCTGGAAACATAATAGAACATTAGTAGAAAAATTGATGATATCTGAATAAAATCTCTAGTTTAGTGAATAGCATCATAAAAACATTAATTTCATAATTTTGATCATTGTACCATGATTATATAAGATGTTAACATTAGGGGAATCAGGGTAAAGTATATACAGAAATTCTCTGTAGTATCTTTGAATCTCTGAAGTCTAAACATGTCAAAATAATAACAGTTTAGTAAGTTTAAAAACATATAATGAAGACTAATGCTTAATGTTTGTTATTTAATAGATTGTGAAATTGGTTGTGAATTTTCCTTACACCTTTTATAGATTTTCAAATAGGTGAAAAATCAAAATATGCAAAATAATACTGCACTCACCACCTTCATGTACTCTTTTCCATTAGAAAAAGATTGGCTGGAACCACTTTCGTATCCTATCTAGCATACATTGCATCTAGTTGTTTTGATGTTTGATTTTGTTTCTTTTACTCTTGCACTGTTCTTTTTATGATAGTGGACTGTTGAAGAGACTGTGCTAGTTGGCCTAAATGCCTCTTCTTTAACTGAGAATGGGAGAAATACTAAAGGGATTACATCAGCATGATATTCATAACTGCATTATGGTAGATATGTTTATAAATGATTTTTCATTCGTTTTTATAAATTTTTATAAATTTTTTAAAATTATTGTTTCAAAGTTATAATAATTACATAACCTCTTAGTTTATTTCTTTTAGAATTTTCTTATTCCTCTTTATTAGAATACAATGTTTATGTCTCTCTAATTTATTCTCACCCTGAAATTTTTCATCTCTTTCCTCTGTCAGTTTTGTGAATTTCCATACAGATGAATTATTTCTTGATTTACTGTCCATATCTCCCATCCTTTCTCCATTTCCTTTGGATAAGGCACAGAGTTTCCTTTACATAATCATGATTTCCATCCATTAAGTGTGCTGATAGCCCACAGGATGACTTTTGACAATTTTTGTTAAATGTTAAGGTTTGTACAATACTCTGTGCCTGGATGCATGGATATCTGAGCATTTGAGTTTCCGACCTCTTTTTGGCCATTTCACTCCTAAGAATTGTCAGATGCCTCTAATCTGTTTTGTTTCTAATCATAAAATTTTAGTTTTACTGAGATAGTTTTTGTCATTCTTAAAGGTCATTTTCAGCCCCCTAGATATTGTACTCAGCACTTTACAAATTCACTAATTCTAATTTGCATAAAAATTTATGCAGCCTTTTGTCTCTATTCTTTTGGAGAAGTCTGGTTTCATATAGGTATATATCAAATCATGCTTGACGTTTTGAAATTAAGCCGACTATTCATTTCCAGTGTCCTCCTCCACCGCAAACCCACACCCTTTAAATTAAGAGGAAATAAGAAAACTAGATATCTGTACTCTCAACACTTTCATAGATTCTAAATATACACTCACACTACTATTTTAATGAATGAACCACAGGAATCAGCAATAGTGAGGGACATTAATCTTGATATATCCAGCCTCACATTTCAGTTAGAGAAAAGAAGATGTGTTAAAACATTTGAAGTAGAAGGAAACTTTGCTTCTTCTGGCAATATGAAAACTGATACTTTGGAGTTTTAGAGAGGTGCATATTGGTGGTAAAGGAAGCTAGAGAAATAAACATTGTAAAATTTTAACATGTTTACTTCTCAAACATGTTAATCCCAGCACTATTTTATAATTTTAAAAATCATCGAGAACCCCAACAACTTTTGTTTATGGTGGGTTATATCTATACATATTACCATATTGGAAATTAAGGCAAAAGTTACAAATAGTTATTAGTTCATTTAAAAGTAACAATAATAAACACAGTAGAGTTAGCATAAATAACATTTTATTAAAAAATATAGCTGTATTTTCCAAAGCCAAAACTTAATGTAAGGAGTGACATTATTTTACCTTTTAAAAAAATCTCTTTAAAATTACTGACTTAATAGAAAATAACTACATTCTCATAGATGCTTCTGCATTTTATTTGTTACAGTATATTTTGGTTGAAGTACTTGAAGAGACTTTGATCTCAGACAGATTTTTAGTTGAGAAAGGGAGGAATACTGTAATAGATGTTTCAAATAATTGTGTATATTTTTTGATAATACATCAAAATTTGATAAGTAGTTTCATAAAATTTAGTTACAATATGAAATCTAAAACCATGTAAATTAACTTTTTGCATAGTTACATTAAAATACATTTGTCTGTCTTGGATCTTGAATGAAACTTTTACCCAAGAAAGATTCCAAACTTTGTATCTTGGTTATTTGGAAAATATTGGTTCACTGAGTCATTACTCAGATCTTTCAAATGATGACTCATTGTACTATACAATATTTTAAAAAATGACATTTATCTCAATACCAATCTCATCAGATAAGCTTTTATGATTGGAAATAAGTGAAGCTTACAGTGGATACAAGTTTTCAAAAATTCTCTATATTTTTTTGTTTGTTTGAAAGCTTAAATTTTATCTTTGGGAAAACATATTGTCAGTTGTTTTCCTTGAAGTGAACTTTAATGAAGTGAACTAAGTGACCATCACTTAGTTCATTTCTGAGAACTGTCTGCCATTTTTGAGAATCCTAGTCAGGATTGAATGATGATAATTTTTCTATTAGTCTTTCATCTAAGTAAAAACCGTGTTCCATAAAAAAATCACATAAAAATAGTGTTTCATAAAAAAGCCATTAGTTTACTACACAACATATACAATTGTACACATACTACTTTTTCTTTTTTTGAGACAATCATCATACTTTGGTATGACTTCCATATCATCACACAAAAATTACATGCACTCAAGAATTGAGATTTAATAAAATTTATTTTACTGCTTCATTAAGGAAATTCTAAGGGAATTTTTTTTTTTTTGGCAAGCTTATGTGATGAGGAATATAGTGACTATTTACTCCACTGTGTCACTACTGCTATGATTCATGCTAAGGCACAAGCAGCTCATGTGTCCATGTCGTTGAACCATCAGTATAAATGTCAGGGCAATGAAAAAAGTGGATACTATCTTTGTGTTATAATGGAAATATAACACAGATCTCTTGAAAGACTCTTTGAGATCCCCAGAGGTCATACTTCGAGAACCACCACGATAAAGAAAATTTAACTTTATTCAATGAACAATGCAGGTCATTCAGTATTTTAGGGAGAGGAATTATATTTCAAACATCGATTCTAAATTTTAAGAAAAAACTTAGAACAATACCAAAATATACTCTTTTCAAATTAAATATAAAAGATTTAGATTGGCATCTAGCCAATTTCAATAATACACCTACCCATGAAGGCACAGAACAATTTCAATAATACACCTACCCATGAAGGCACAGAAAGCTAGGAAAATTCATAATAACACTGAAAACTAACAAAGCAAGATACTATATTAGTTTGTTGAATGAATACAACTTTAATAAAAGGGACATTTATTTCAACAGTGAATGTCATAAATCCATCAGCATCAATTCAGACACTCACAATAAGAGAGAAGCCATTACCATGCCAGAGATGAAGGAACAAAAGAAATGAAATTACTGAAGCTATTTTTTTTTTTTTTTACTTTTTAAAAATTAAGTTTATTGGGGTAACATTGGTTAATACAATTATATAATTTTCAGGTGTACATTATAATTTGACATCTGTATATTCGATTGTTTACCACCCAAAGTCCAGTTTCCTTCAGCTACCACATGTTTGATACCTTTTACCCACTCCACTCTCCCTCTACTCACCTATATTTGACCCCCTTTACCCTATGTACCTTCCCCCACCTCCCCCACCCCCCTACCCTTGGGTAACCACTAGTCTGTAGTCCATGTCCATGACTCTCTGTTTGTTTGAGACATGGAATTTTGACAGTGGGGCCCTGTAGTAGTCATTGTAGCCCTAGGGAGATACAGGTAATGTCAGAACAGGGAGGGAGCGAGTAAGAAATATGTCAGCATCTCTCTCCTTCTACCTTCTGATCTTTGCTTCTAATTTCCATGGGCAGAATCCAATTTGAAGCTAATTATAAAAGGATTTGTGAATGGATATCAATAATGATAAAAAAAAAAATGCCTAGAATTTAAGAAGACTTTGGGAGGATTGTTCTCAGAACAAAAAGTAGAATTTCAGCAGTTGATTTATTTTTCTTTTACTGATAAAGTTCTCTATGTGTACCTTTATTTCCACCCTCACTTCCTAAGTCATATAATTTGCATTTGGTCAGGGTAGAATGATAGAGTTCTAGAAAAGTAAAGACTGGCTTTTAAAATCTTTCTACAAGAATCTGAACCAAGAGTGAACCTGAAAATTCCTGATATCAGTAGCTATTAGAGACAAGATGAAGTCAATAAAATCTCTTAAATTCTGCCTTCCATCAGTGTCTATTTTTGTGATATTAAGTCACTAGGGGCTATGCTATATGAGAGTCTGTCTTGATAACCAAACACTGACCATCCTCAAAGTTGGTCAAAGAAACAGAACTGAATATATCAAAATAGTTAGAAAAATTAAAAAAACTTACCTTCAAAAAGGAAGTATATGCATTTTAGCTAGACAACAAAACAGCCTATTAGCTCCTGCTTTGCACATTTAACCAAACAGGATGATTTTCTAATCAGAAAACAAATAAAATTTTTCATTATTATAAAACTATGTTCAAGCATATTGTACTCTAATCTCAGATTAATTTTGCTGTGACAATCCTATTGCAATGGCGGTTTTCATATACTGTTAAATATTTAATAGCTATTTATAAAAGAATGGCTCCATGCGGTATCATGTTCTTTTCAGAACTTAGCTCCAATTGACTTTTGACAAGTAAACAAAAGAAACCTATTATGAAAGGAATTTAACACTTCAAAACTCTGAAAGATGAAATATTTTTTCTGAGGTTGCACCTTTTGATGTAGTGTCATTATCAAAAATATTTTATTACCAAGGAATATTTTAAAATAATATTATATTTATAATAACATATAGGTATTATGAAAATATTAGAATCAAACCGAAAGTAAACAAAAGTATAACTATCTAAAAGCATCACTTAATATATCATTGTGTTACATTTCCAAATCTTTCTATGTTGTAATTTTTAATTTACTTTTACTTTTCATCTTACTTTTATTTTCTCAGTGGTAGCCTTATTGAGGACTATTTAAATCATATTCCACCACACTCATCTCAATGTTTCCAAGTCTCACATAACATCTATGTCTTGAGAAAAACATAAAGCAGAAATGCCAAGTGCCTAACTTTTTCCTTTGTTTTAATATAGGAGATAGAATTACCAGTGTAATAACCAGGTAAAGCACAAATATATGCTCAGTGAATGTCTCAGATTCACATGACCAGAATAGAGAGTGTTAAGGGTCTGACAAATATCCTCCTGTTATTCACACAGCATCCCAATATATATGTCTCAAGACTTCACAATATAGCTCTTTTACATAAGATTTTTGAGTTGATTTGTTTAAATAAAAATAAAGTACATTTTATAAAACTATCATGTAGCTGGACCCAGGCATATTTTGTGTTGGTGGTTACAGGGAGAAAAGAAACTGAGAAGGTACATTTTGAGGATTCTTTACAGTTAATATACCAATTTTATTAGAGCCTAGAGTATATCACAGAGTTAAGCTCCTAGAGCTTCCCCTGGTCAATTGGAAAAGTAGAGATTAAATGTCATTCAGATTTATTCGGAGGAGACCTCTATTTGAAATGTGGTCAGTACCTGTTGGTAGAATAATCCTGGATATGTCATTTTTCAATAACACCATTATCACTAGACAAGAGTCCAGAAATATTTTTAAAATTCCAATAATTAAAACATCTCTCATTTGAACAATAGAGGCTTTACTTCTTCAATGAATGGGGCTGCCCTATAACTAGATATTCCAATAGCTTCTTAATTAGAGAAAACCAGCTTGATGCCCCTAACACATTTGAGAATTGTTTTCTACCATCTTGTTGTTTCCCAATAATTAAAAGCTGTTCATCCACTTGAAGAGTATTTACCAACATTCTTGCTACCATAGCGCACTTGAACAACATGACACACTTACATTCATAAATTACTACAGCAGTGACTTGATCATGCTATTTTGGAGAACAGGGTATGTTGGGTACCAGTGACAGTAAATGATTAGGATTCACTCAAGATTTAATTTTGCCCTTAAGCATACAAGCAAACACACCCTTGCACTTACATACCTGCAATATTCACAGGTAGCACTGGCTTGGTTTTCAATGATTCCAGTGAAAAATACTCATTTTTTTATGATGCTCTGGAGGTATTGTTATTTAACTATTTATCATCAGCTAACTATATCAAGCAGTTTTCCTTAGTTTTAGAAACAAAGGTGATAACAGCTAAATGGAAAACAAAAATCACATTTTCCAAAAGAACTGAGAAAACATGTCATTCTTTCTTTTCTTTCTTTCTTTCTTTCTTTCTTTCTTTCTTTCTTTCTTTCTTTCTTTCTTTCTTTCTTTCTTTCTTTCTTTTTTTATTTTCAATGAAAACAAATCTATTGGAGTGTTTTAAAAACTGGAGGAATTATTTATATGTTCCTTAATCATTTTGACCACCAGTGGTCTAGAGAAAGAAAAATAGAAATACAATAGAGAAATCTGCTTGGGTATACCATGCTGCTTTGCCCCCAAGACAAGCCATACATTTTAGTTCATTTTGAAGTTTTATTCTTAGTTCATTTTTCCCCTCACAGAAGCTTTCTAACAGAAAAAGAAATTCCATCAGTTTGTTGCATTTGAAAACATAATTCAGAGCTAATTAATCGCAAGGAATACATACTTGAGAAAAATTTAGGCAACATAATGAAAGGATGAAAACTCAGGCCCTATTTGCCATCACAGTGAAACAGGGAAAGAAACCCAAATCTATATTTTTTAGTGACATATGGATGAACAGGAAGGAACTAGGTAGGCTATACATTTAAAAAATTCAGGACACATTCTTAAGGGCAAGTTATGTTTTTCATTTTAAAAAATTTATCCTTTCAATGGAAACTTGAAACTAAGAGTTTGAGGAAAATATATCACCTATAAGGAAATAATTTTATGCCTTATGTGAGAAATTTCAAGATAAAAATTAAAGAAACTTGAGGTGATATTTGATATTTAGAACCCAATTAAAACCTGGACCCAAGGGGGAAAAATGGTTGCAGTCTTCCAGTGTAACTGAAGAATTAGTTGTCACTGTGATTTTGTTTTGTGCAACTTCAAATTTAGTTAGATTACTGGCATGTGTGCTTCCTATCTCAACAGGATTTTTGCCTTATGAAAATTCTATTGACAGACACTAAAATCAAAAAAGACACATCTAGAGGAGTATTTCAGTTTTGAATCAGTTGTGAGTTGCAGATGAGATGAGATAGAAATAACTGGAATAAATTACCATACGTGAAGAAAAATATTACATTAAAAGTTTAAAATTGCCCAAAAAACTTTAAACTCTCCATTATAAGAATTTGACATAATTCCTTAGGGAGAATGATGATGTAGTTGCTCTTTATTGACCTTCTTTATCTAAATTGAGACTTGATGAATTTTCTAATATAAGAAAACTATCTCAATATTTTTTAAATCTCTCTCGGGTCCTGTGGTAATTTAGTTTATAAGAAAACTTCTTTTTGGTGGGGCATTTTAGTGGAGGAGGCAAATATGAAAATTGAGACTTACTATCCCTAGATTCTAGTCTTTGGGTAAGTTTATTAACTATTTAAATAAAAGACTAAATGGGATAATCAGGTTATTCTCTGAGGGTTTTCTAAGCATAGAGCCATTTATTAATCGTGGATTGTCATAAGGCTTACATAAAAAAAAATATGCTCGGTAAAAGTCTCAAACTCACATGCGCAGAATGGAGGGGACATTGTGTCCAAAGGTGAAGCCATTGCAGTTAAAGAGACAGACTGAGGGAAGGAGGGAGGGAGGGAAAGAGAGAAAGAGAGAGAGAGAATTGAGAATTAGACAATTGTACATATTTTTTTTGTATAATTACTCATGAAAAATCAATAGTAGATTGCCACTTTGGGACCTGGTATTAACAGGAGATAGCCCTTCACTGAACTGAAGCATGAGAGAAGGCAAATATTTGGAATCATTAAGTAGCCAAGATAATATAAATATTCTCCTATAGATTCTCATAAAATATTTTCAGCAAATAGATTAGAATTTCAATTTAATATATAAGGGAAATATTGCTTGGCACTTGGTATGGCCTGCAAATTCTAATTTCCATTATTATGCTGTCAAAATTTTTAATTTTTTAAATTTCTATATTTCTTTGCTGAGTATGAGGCATTACCACACCTCAAAGAGTGCTGCCTCTAAAATGAAAGAGAGTGGGCTATGTAATTAGCAAGTCAATTAAACTGTATGAATATTTATTTAGGGACTTCCCTGTAAATACATCACACAGAGACCTACCCTAATTTGCATGAAATGGCCAAAAAGATACCACAGCTCATCTACAGATGTCTAGGGAAGGTAAGGCCCAGAAAGCTTTGTTTGGTATAGCATAGAATACAAAGAAAAAGTGGGGTCTCTCATATATATATACATATATATATATATACACATCCCAAAGAATTTTTTAATTTCTAATTTCTTCCCAAACATATTCCAAATAATGATGAATTTCTAATATAAATTCTACCATCATTCAGAACAAAGCCAAGTATATATATACATGGCACATAGTTTCTCAAGAGTTATTAGTGACACAAGACTATAGTCAATGACTTTAGTGTTCTGAGGGAAAACTATTTCAGCCCAGAATTCTATATCAAACCAACTTTGCAAACAACTATGTTTTAGGAAAGACATTTTAAAATAGTAGGTGCATCAAAAAGTTTACCTATGGCTTACCAATTCTTCTTGGGAAGTTACTTTATAAATCACTCAAATTAAAAAGAATGGAAAGAAGTAGCAACATATGATATAGAAAGCAGTGTTACAATGCTGGAAAGCAGAGACTAGAAGGGACAAGCTGACAGCTGTTGAGCAGATCTAGAGAGTAACTGATCTAGAGTGAAGCTAGACAACAGCAGGCTGTTGCAGGGATGTCTCCGAGCAAAAACTTTAAAGAATATTTGATTAAATGAAGAAGTCGAAAATAAAATAATAATTTTAAATAAGGCCAGAAAAAATATTGATGTAAAAATCCTAGAGGAACAGAACAAAAATCACTACAAGAAAGGAGAGGTAAATGTAATGATCTTTGGGATTTACAGTAAATATTATTTGTCAGTTCAAAACAATGAAGCCTGCAATACGATTATAGAAGAAATTATAATTGTTATAAACTTTTATGACATATAAAAATACAGACATCTGTAAGAAAAAGTGAGAGAGTTAATATTAGTCAACAGGTTAATTTATCATTGTTGAACAAAGGATATAATGTTTTTTGCATTATTTTAGAGTTACAAAGATACCCGAGAAACAAATTTATTGTACAAAGTGATATATTGTACAAAATGATTGAATGGGAAGAAAATGTATATGAGCTTAACTATAATATAACATAGGAATGATAATCATGTTTAAAATTGATAAACCAGGAAAATAATTAATACAGATTATATAGAGCTGTGCTATCTAATGGGATAGCCACTAGCCATATGTGGCAATATAAATTTAAATCGATTAAAATAAATATAAATTTTAGATCCTAAGAAACACTAGCCATATTTCGGGTGTTTAATAGCCACATGTGACTAGTGCCTCTCATATTAGTACCACTATGGAATATATCTATAATCACAGAATCACACATGCTATAATATGGATATGCTTTAAGGATATTGTGCTAAGTGAAATAAGCTTCTCCTTTTATGGGGCACTGAGAGTAGCCAAATTCTTAGAGACGGAAAGTAGAATGGTGGTTGCCAGAGGCTGGAGGGAGGTGGGAATGAGAATTATCATGTAATGGTTATAGGGTTTCAATTTTACAAGATGAAAAGAATTCTGGAGATGTATGGTGGTGATGGTTTTTCAATGACCATCTAATACCACTTGAAAATGGTTAAGATGGTACGTTTTACATCGTGTATTTTAACACAATTAAAAAACTAAAAATATTTTTATAAGTTAACAATAGGTAACTTTTTATTGTATGTAGTTCTTAGTCACATTCTAACAAGGAATATTAGTCCTTGAGAGACACATTTCTGAAAATTCTTCATTTAATAAAAATTCCAATTACTGTCCTCTCTGTATAGTTTAGGGTAAAATAAAGCTTAAAATGCTTGCTCAGAAGTTAGGTCTAGTATTCAACTTGAATCTGGAAGAACAATCTCAATGAAATCAATACATAGCTTTAAACAATTAGTATCTTTAGATTTTATGCAACACATTATTGTAGAGGGTAGGGGGAAATCGGTGTAGAGACCCTCCTGACCTACAAGTGGGAAAATGGATTTAGTAGTGGAAGATAATGAGGATGACTTGAAATTCTCTGTCCTCAATATGACGTACATGAAGAATCATAATTTCATAGGCATGTATATGAGATAGAATAAGCCGCATTGCACAGTGGAGCAAGAAAATATATTTTGGTGGCGATCTTTGAAAATAGAATGAATATCTGTCTCCCCAGATTATTCAAATTTAGACCTAACTCATTGTCAGGTAAATGATTTTTTTTCCTGTACCTTATTCAGAATTAAGAGGAATTTATCAGTGCTTTGGCTCTGAAAATGTATAATAGCCATATAATTAGCAATTTTATAATAACGTGTGCTTTAAAATAAAAAAAAAATGTTCAGGAATATCAGTTGATATTTTAAGGATCACCATAGTACTAAATCTTAAGCCTGAAATCAAATTGTACTTTAAGCTATTCAAATCACATGTGTGACAGAACATTCCCAATCAGAATGATTGTCCTAAATGGAATATAATGTGTCTTTTCCTTTCAGAGAAAATGTACAGTGCACAATAGCTTGAATTGCTATTGCAGTAATATTCAGTCAAATACTTCCTCATCTACAATTAAATATTATAGAAACCATGAAATGAAGCTTGAAATGTAGGGTAGAGGTCATGCTGTTCTCTTTCTGCATTTCATTAACTCTAGTATGGCTTCAAGATAAATATTAGATACTGGACAGAATATCGAATATGTTAGATATAATAGTGTTGGTTTGCAAAAATAGAAATAATGAAATCACCCATTTTTCATCAGCATAAACATGCCAGTTCTTTGCAAAAAATAGATGAACAATCCATAACCCTTTTCTTCAATGAACTGATAAGGGATATCAACAGTAAACAATATTTAAAGCACTTTATATTAGTTGTCAAACACTATATTAAAAATAGTCTTAAAACTTATGTAAGTATTATTAACCAATGTCACTGCAATAAATTCAATTAAAAAAAGAAAGAAATTTAGTATTTTAGGAACAACTCAGGTATCAGAGGATTTTGGTCAAGAAAAGTCAAAAATTAGATGGCACTGGGTATGAGTTACAGCAGTAGAGCAGGTAATTACTAGGTAGAAAAAAATAAGAGACATTCCAAAAGAGAAACGAAAAGGCATGGGAAGTGTCAGAAACCCAAAAGAGCACTGTGTACTTGTCAGCGCCAAGCCGATCAAGAAGGGAAGGCTTCAGTGGTGAGATGCCCAGTTGAAAGAATGCATAAGAAGCTGACATGAGAATGAAACAGCAGGCACCAACTTTATTGCAGGGAGCATGAGCTTCTGTACTAGGGGACCACATGGGCTTTATATATGTCAGAGAACGATAGTGTCATTCTGCCACATATGCATAATAAACAATAAGCTGAGTCACACTTGCATAAGTTAGGCACAGGCACCTTACTACATGAGTGTAACATTTTAAATCCAAGGTCCTATCCCTAGCCACAAGTCTGGATCACAGCCAGACCTGGGACCACCATAATCATAAAATTGAAAATATCACTGAAGTACAGAATGATATAATAAAACAATGATAGTAATAATAATATTTGTGTTAATTCATATAACAGATGTTTCTAGAATGCCTATTGTAATTCTTATTGTAAGGACTAGATATAATTTATTACATGCTTTTTAGGTAGCTGGTACTATTTAAAGCTGAGAGTGTGTAGGGGGGCTTTAAATAGCCTGTTTATATGTGTCACATATATAGCATGTCATTTAATTCATGTGACAAATAATTAGAATTTATATATATCATATTTTTCTATATGAAATACATATCATATCATTTAGTTTATTTAACAAAAAGTAACATAGAATATTCTTATCTTAAGTGTGAGGAAACTGATTTCCCAAAAAGTTAAGTAATTAGCCTAAGATATCCCCCTCAGTAAGCTGTTGAGCCAGGATTCAAATCTGATATGTTTAACTCATAAAATGAGCATATAACCTCTAAGAATGATATTGGAAAAGTAGATAATTATTAAATTAAAGCTTCAAGTCCCCCATGAACCCAATGCAAGCGAAAACATAAAATATTCATGTCTGTAATTTTCTTTTATTCTTTGAAAAATATCAATTTTTTTGTAAAATTATGTTAATATGGTAGAATTTCACTCCAAATAAATGATGGATGAGTTTGCATCACAAGTCAAGTAACAATTTATGATAATACTCTCAAGTAACATATTGCCATTATCAGTGTCATTTATGAATCCCATAAGTGTCCCTTAAATGTAAGCCAAGGGACTGTATTTCTATTAAGACTGTGAATGTCTTTATTTACTTTTATAACAGGTCTTGTTTTAATAGAAAGTGTCAAAGAAAAAATATGAATACTGTACAGAACTATGTTATTAGGTCACAAAAGTCACAGTGTTCCTTGTGTTCAAATCTCTTAATAATAAAAGCAAGATGCTAACAAAGCTATAGAACCATCTTAAGTGTGTCCATCTTATAATTTTCTTTTTCCTGCTGTCTTAGTGACAAGGATGGTGAAGTAGAAAAAGCTAGAATTGTATGAAACTGATTAAGCAAAAACTAAAAGCATTGCCTCTATAACTACTTGAAAAGTTTATAATTGTGTTGCCAAACAAAAGAAATCAGACACAATTGGGGCATATTGGTGAAACAAGTTTTCTGGTAATGGTTGAGCTGTTTTATGACTTGAAGCAGTGGAAGACAGTTGAAACAGATTCTTTTAACAAAGATTTTTTTAACTTATACCATGTAAGCCTTAGATTCCAATATTTTGAAGCAGCCCATGGGAAAAAGAAAAAAGTTCAAATCTGACATTTACTTTTCCTAATTCATAATTCAAAGTTGAGGATGTATCTATAGAGTTTAGTCGGTCATGTGACTGGCTGCAAAGGAAACCCTGAAAGTCATTCTGTTAAATTAATCTTCTAACTGGGAATCAGGCCGTTTCTCACCAAGATTTTTAGGTGAGTGATTTACAAAATATAGGAAGGCTTTCTGACGATAGTAAGAAAAGAGAGGGAAATTACCACTATATTCAAAGCCATAAACACAGTGCACCACTTTATTTATGTATTTAACATATATTTACTGAGCTCCTACTGTGCTTTAGGATGTATGCCAGGAAGTAAAAGAAAATAATAAATAAGATAAGCAACGTGCTCTTTTGAAGCTTTTGTTCTCCTGGAGAAAAATACAATAAAACAATAAGTGAGTAAAAGTTATAGACTGTCATATGATGATATACACTAAAGAGAAAAATAAATCTGGAGAAAGAGAGAAAATGGGTTAGAAAATTTTGGGTAAAGATACAATTTAACAAAGCATAGTCAGTGCGAAATAAATTAACATTAGAATAGAGACCAGAAGGTGATAGAGAAGAGAGCCATTTAATAACTGATGGGAAAAAAGAAGGTGAAGAAATCAGCAATTGCAAAAATCTCTGAGGTGTGAGCAGGCCCAGCATGTTCAAGGAACAGCAAGATGGCCATGTTGCTGGTGTGGAATGAGGACAAAATCAATAGATATGATCAGTTTATTAAAGGAGTGGGAATAGGGATTTTGTGGCACATTTTAGGACTCTGAACAAAATAGGAAGCCATTGTAGAGTCTGACATATTTTTTGAAAAACAACCATGTGCCGGACACTGTACCATTAACTTAGAATATAAATATGGTGGTTTCATAACTGTTGACAGTGCTAAATTTTGTAGTTGAGAGATACGTTGCTGATGAACACAGTAATTCCTCCCTTTAGCGTCTTTAAAATGTGTTTGAGATAGGAGAAAAAAACATGGCGGAGTAAGAGATGTTTCCAGATCTCTCCCCTTGAAACAACAATAAGCTGAACATCTAAAACTCAACGAAAAACACCCAAACTGCATACTAGCACGTCTGAGCTTATAAGAGCTACCACAGGTCAGAACCCCAGTTGTTGGGCAGTAGACTAGGAGAAATAAAGAAGCTGCCTCTTGCAGCCATTCATGCTACGAGTTCCCTGAACATTCCTGTCTGGGATAGCTGTGGCTGCAGGGCCCAGTCATCAGGGCAGAAGGCAGAGAAGCAGGACGAGACCACACAGGAACAACAGCTGATTTTTGCTGGCTGCGGTTGCAAAACTGAGGCTGAGCTATAGCTCCTAACCCCAACCCAGAAGGCCCCTCTATCAGAATATTTAAAAAGCCTTACTAAGACTTTAGATAAAGCAGGGGTCCAAGAAACTTAGACGCCATCTACTGGAAACCAAAAGAAAAGTGCCTTCTTTGCAACAGACTATAGAGAGACCTTTATGTAATAAACCTTCTTTCTGGTAAAACAGCAGCATACACTTCCATTAATGCCCAGGGGGAGAATTAATCCATTAAACACCATGAACAACCAAGGTGACAAGGCAACTCAGAAAGAAAGAGAAAAATCTCCAGAAAATAAGCTTACAAACATAGAAATATGCAACTTAAGTGACAGAGAATTCAGGATGGTACTTCTGAAAAAACTCAGTGAGATCCAAAACAGCTCAAATCAACAATTTCAGGAATTGAAAAAAACAACTGGATGAGCAGAACAAGGAGATTGAAACCCTCAAAAAGAACTAAATAGAATTCTGGAGATGAAGAACACACTGCAAGAATTGAAAAATGAAATAACAAGCTTGGGAAATAGAGTCGACCAAATGGAGGAAAGGATCAGAGATACTGAAGAAAGAAATCTAGAAATAAATCAAAAGGAAAAAGAGAGAAACCGAAGGATGAAAAATAATGAAAGAGACATTCAAGAAGTAGCTGATACCATCAGGAGAGGAAACATAAGAAAAATGGACGTTATCAAAGGCAAGGAAAAGGAGCAGGGGACTAGGAAGCATTTTCAGACATATAGTGGACAAGAATTTCCCAAATCTAAGGAATGAGCTGGAGCTTGGAATTCAAGAAATCAACAGAATATCCAATTATCTCAACCCAAAAAGCCTTCACCAAGACACATTGTATTAAAGTTATCAAAAATCAACAACAAAGACAGAATTCTCAGGGCCGCCAGGGAGAAGTAAACGATAACTTATAAAGGTAAACCCATTAGAATATCCTCAGACTTCTCAACGCAAGCGTTACAAGCCAGAAAGGAATGGAATCGAATATTGAAACTATTAAGTGAAAGGAACTACCAGCCTAGAATAATGTATCTAGCCAAACTCTCCTTTAGATATAAAGGAGAAATTAAGACTTTTTCCAGACATACAAAAATTGAGGGAATTCTCTACTTCGAGGCCTACACTACAGGAAATACTGAAAGGGTCAGTTCACCTAAAACAAAATGACGAAAAAAAGAAAAACATAATTAGGAGTAAAGTGACTGTCAGGTAAATAGAAGCAGAGGACTGCAACCCTTACTAAGAATAGGGCATTATAAGCTTAAATAATAAGAAAATTGTTATAACGAGATAATAATGAACATTCAGCATACATAAGGACAAATTGAGATAACAATGATTGAAAGGAGGCAGGGATTCAAAGATCTAAATTTGCAAAGGGGAATGGAGATAAGGCACATGCAGAAGAAAATGGACAACTGTATGGGTGTGTGTGTGTGTATATATATGTGTGTGTGTGTATATATATATATATATATATATGTATATATATATCTCTCCTTTACATATTCATAATGGTAACCACATGCCAAAGATTCAGAACCGAAGTGTATAACATAAAACAAGAAGAACCAGAGGCAAAACCCACTAAAGCCAACCAAAATAAAGAAAACAGAAGCACAAGGACAAGGAAGCAATGGAAACACCAAGCTACCAGAAAGCAAAAGATAAAATGACTATCAGAAGACCTCATATTTCAATAATCACCTTAAATGTAAATGAACTGAACTCACCAATAAAAAGGCACAGAGTTGCAGAATGGATCAAAACACAAAACCCAACCATATGCTGCCTTCAGGAGACACATCTCAGCTCCAAAGACAACTATAGATTAAAGTGAAAGGGCGGAAAATGATATTTCAAGCAAATGGCATTCAGAGAAAAGCGGAGTAATGGTACTAATATCAGATGAAATAGACTTCAAAATAAAAAAGGTAAGGAAAGATACTGAGGGACACTTCATAATGATAAAGGAAATCATGCACCAAGAAGACATAACACTTATTAATATCTTTGCTCCCAATCAGAGAGCCCGAAATATGTAAAGCAATTACTAACAGAATTAAAGGGAGAAACAGACCAAAACACTATCATAGTAGGGGACCTAAATACCCTCACTGTCAGATATGGACAGATCATCCAAACAGAAAATCAATTCGGAAATAACATCTTTAAATGACACATTAGACCAACTGGACATAATTGATATTTACAGAGCCTCCCAAAACAGCTGCTTATACATTCTTCTCTAGTGCACATGGAACATTCTCAAGAATCAACCACATACTGGGATACAGAGAAAGCCTCAACAAATATAAGAGGGTTGAAATCATACCAACCATATTCTCTGATCATAATGCTTTGAAACTAGAGATCGGCTATAAAAAGAAATCAGGAAGAACCACAAATACATGGAGATTAAACAACATGCTACTGAAGAATAACTGGATAACAAGAAATAAAAAGAGAGATCAAGAGATACATAGAAATGAATGATAATGATAGTACAACATATCAAAACTTTTGGGACCCGGCAAAAGCAGTCATAAGAGGAAAGTTCATATCATTACAGGCCTACTTCAGAAAACAAATGAATCCAAATAACCTAACACTTCATCTTAAAAAACTAGAAAAGGAAGAACAAATAAAGCCTAAAGTCAGCAGAAAGAAAGAAATAATCAAAATTAGAGCAGAAATAAATGAAATTGAAAACAAAGAAACAATAGAAAAAATAAATGCAACAAAGAGCTGGTTCCTTGAGAAAGTTAATAAAATTGACAACCCCCTGGCTAGACTCACTAAAGAAAAAGGAGAAAGGACACAAATAAACAAAATCAGTGATGAAAGAGGGGAAAATTATGACTGATATCACAGAAATACAAAGGATCATACAAGAATACTATGAAAAAGTATATAACACCAAACTTAATAACCTAGAAGAAATGGACCAGTACTTAGAAAAATACAACCTTCCTAGTCTGAATCAAGAACTGGAAAATCTAAAGAGACCTACCAGCAGTATGGAAATTGAAACAATCATCAAAAACCTACCAAAAAGTAAAAGTCCAGAGCCAGATGGCTTCGCCAGTGAATTCTACCATTCAAAGAAGATTTAATACCTATTCTCCTCAAACTCTTCCAAAAAATCAAAGAGGAGACAATACTTCCCAACTCATTTTATGAGGCCAGTATTACTCTGATACCTAAACTTGGTAAAGATAACACAAAAAAAGAAAACTACAGACTAATATCTCTCATGAACACAGATGCAAAAATCCTAAATAAGATACTAGGAAACAGAATAAAGCAATATATTAAAAAGATTATACACCACAATCAAGTGGGATTCATCCCAGGGGCACAGAGATGGTTCAACATACGCAAATCGATTAATGTGATACATCACATAAATTAAAAAATAAGAATCATATAATCATATCAATAGAAGCAGAAAAAGCCTTCAACAAGATACAGCATCCATTTATGATCAAAACACTTAACAAAATCGATATAGAACCTTAATATAATAAAGGCTATATATGACACACCCTCAGCCAACATTATACCTAATGGTGAAAAAACTAAAAACCTTCTCTCTAAGATAAGGAACAAGGCAAGGCTGTCCACTATCGCTTTTCAATATAACATTGGAGGTCCTAGCAAGTGCAATAAGTCAAGAGAAAGATATAAAAAGGCATCCAAATAGAAAACGAAGAAGTCAAACTGTCACTATTTGTAAATGGCATGATTCTCTATATAGAAAACCCTAAAGACTCCACAAGAACACTACTAAAAACAATAAGCAAATACAGTAAAATCTCTGGATACAAAGTCAACATTCAAAAATCCATAGTGTTCCTATACTCTAATAATGAAGTGTCAGAAAAAGAAGTGGAAAAGGTAATTCCTTTTGCAATTGCAAAAAAAATAATAAAATACCTAAGAATAAATATAATGAAACGAGTGAAGGACCTACATAATGAAAACTATAAGACCCTATTAAAATAAATTGAAAAAGATACAAAGAAATGGAAAGATATTCCATGTTCTTGGATTGGAAGAATCGACATAGTTAAAATGAGCATATTACCTAAAGCATTATACAGATTTAGTGCAATCCCCATCAAAATCCCATCAGCATTTTTTAAAGAAATAGAACAAAAAAAAAATCATCAGATTTGCATGGAAGCACAAAAAACCCCGAATTGCCAAAGCCATCCTGAGAAAAAAGAATGAGGCTGGAGGCATTATTCTGCCCAACTTCAAATTATACTACAAAGTGACAGTAATCAAAATGTCATGGTATTGGCAGCAAAACAGACACACTGACAAGTGGAACAGAATCGAGAATCCAGAAGTAAACCCATATTTATATGGGCAAATAATTTTCAACAAAGAAGCCAAAAACATATGGTGGAGAAAGGAAAGCCTCTTCAATAAATGGTGCTGGGAAAACTGAAAAGCAGCCTGCAAAATAATGAAACTAGACTGTTGTCTATCAGCACACACAAAAATTAACTCAAAATGGATTAAGGACCTAAATATAAGACCTGAAACAATAAAATCATAGAAGAAAACATAGGAACTAAACTCAAGGACCTTGGACTTAAAGAGAGGATTTTATGAATTTGACCTCAAAAGCTAAAATAAATGAATGGGACTACATTAAACTAAAAAGCTTCTGCACAGTAAAAGAAATCAATAAGGTAAAGAGACAACCATCCGAATGAGAAAATATATTTGTAAGCAACACCTCCGATAAGGGCCTAATATCCAAAATATACAAAGATCTCATACAACTCAATAACAACAAAAAACAAATGATTCAATCAAAAAATGAGCAGAGGACCTGAATAGACACTTCTCCCTAGAGGACATACAAATGGCCAACAAAGATATGAAAAGATGCTCAACATCGCCAGCTATTAGGGAAATGCAAATCAAAATCACAATGAGATACCATCTTACACCTGTTAGAATAGCTATAATCAGCAAGACAAGTCATAACAAATGTTGGAGAGGATGCAGAGAAAAAGGAACCCTCATGCACTGCTGGTGGGTCTGCAAATTAGAAAACAGTATGGAAGTTCCTCAAAAAACTAAGAATCGATCTACCATATGATCTAGCAATCCCTCTACTGAGTATTTACCCCAAAGACTTGAAAACCCATATCCAAAAAGGTATTTGCACACCGATGTTCATAGCAGCATTATTCACAGTGGCCAGAACATGGAAGCAACCAAAATGTCCTACAATAGATTGGCTAAAGAAGCCATGGTATGTATATACAATGGGATATTACTCAGCCATAAGAAGAGATGAAATACTGCCATTTGCAACAACATGGATGGACCCTGAGATAATCACGCTAAGTGAAATAAGCCAGACAGAAAATGTTGAAAATCACATGATATCACTTATATGTGGGATATAAACCTAAAAGCAACAAATGAACAGGACAGACGAACAGAGACTCGTGGACATAGACTATAGGCTAGTGGTTACTGGTGAGGGTGGGAGAAGAGGGGGAGTAGGTTGCGGAAGAGGGGGAGTAGGTAGCGTAAAAGGGGTCAAATATAGAGGAGTAGGTGGAGGGTGAAGTGGGTAAAGGGGATCAAATATATGGTAGCTGAAGGAAACTGGACTTTGGATGGTAAACATAATAGAATATACAGATGTCAAATGATAATGTATACCTGGAAATTATATAATTATATTAAGCAATGTTACCCCAATAAACAATAAAAAAATTAAATAAAATGAAAAATAAAATAAAATATGATTCAAAAATAACACATATGAAAAATTTAGTGTTAAACTACATGGTACTGTCAAAATGTGCAATGAAAGTTAAGAGAATTGAAATGATATGGAATGGAGAAGACGTGGATTATTTTATGGAGAAGGAAGAGTACATAAGAGCTTTAGATGAAGGAGAAGAAGCAGATAAAATTTCCTAAATTTTCAGCATTCTCTCTCTCTCCCTCATCTTCTCTCCCTCTTTCCCTCCCTCCTTCCTTCCTTATTTTTTCATTTTTAATAAGAGATATACTGAGGAGTCAGGAAGTTTGCCTAGAATAAGTGGAAAATTATTAGTCAGGCAACCAAAAAGAGGACATTTCAAAAGGAGAGGCAAGATTAACTATAGAATACTGATGAGAGGGTGATTTAAAAAGAGAAAGAAAAGCCAAGTACTCAAAGGAATTGTTATCATAGAGATCACTGGTGACCTTGACAGGATATTTTCATCGTAATTGAGAAAAAAGCCAATTAGAGGAGGCTGAAGAGTGAGTTATTCAGCTTCCAGCAGAGTTATAGACTAGATATTTAGAAAAGCCCTTATGCTCCAAAATATATAGGTTTTTAACCCCACAAAATTATTAAAATTTAAAAGGTTCTAGCTGAACTAACAGAAAATTGAGGGAAATTTCTAAAGGACTCATCAAAATAAACTAAGATTAGGAACAAGATCCAGAGCAATATCTGAGGGCAAGGGTATCCTGGTTAAAACATGAGTTCTGGGAATGTAGATTTTCAGGGATGTACAGTCTAACTCAACAGCTGAAATCATTTCTGATTTTTTTTTTAAGTCAGGGACATCATTAATTTGCTCTAACTAGAAAATGGAAATAAAAATTCCTTCTGAGAATAAATAGTCAACTTTCGTATGGTTCTGGGGTAGAATGTTTAGTATCCTCGAGGTCATGGAAACTGCAAGCCAATATATTAAATAGAAGTGTCTGCAGATTGATAATACCTAATGAAACCCAAAAGAATTAAACTCAGATTCCCTCAAGAAGAAAGCAATTTTAACATAACTCTATTTCATTCCAATATTAAATAACACAAATAACATATTTAGTTACCAATATTCCAAATATTCACATACAAAATATAAAATAACTCTGTATTTAATATATTATTTTTTTTAAATGGCCAAGAAAATTCAAAGATATTTCCAGAGATAGAGGAATTCAGTAGAGGTGTTCATACTGTGCATCTAATAGAAATCAAGATGTATAAAGTGTGTTAAATAGAAATGACAGGAATCTTCAGAGAAATTGACAAATCAGCTTTGTTCTGATGATTGGGTCAAACAGGTCACTTGCAAAGGCAGAGTTTAATTCCAGGAAAGTAAGACTTGAAAGATGATGGCTCCTAAGAAATAAGAGGCAGTAATTTTCTCTGTTATCATAACTGATTCAAATGTGAAAACAAAGGGGTGGGGTATAGTTAAAGGAGAATTTTGCATGTTCCCAGAAATCTCTGTACAGTCTAGTTCCCGTTAACAAACAGGATAGATTGGTACCAGTTGACAAGAATAGTGCCTAGAAAGATAGAGCTCACACCAGAGGAAGGCAATATATTCTGAAAACATGGAGACATGCTTCTCATTGGTTTTAGATCAAGAACATAAAGGAAAAGAAGGGCTAGCCTCTTGGAACAACAATATATTAATGAAAAATGAAGAGCAAATGGAACATTTTGAAAGGAAGGCAACATCATTATTTGCATCCAGTAATCTCATGTGACAGTTAAATATATAATTTTTTTTTTTTTAAATATAGAGTAGCTGAAGTTACTGACAACAGTTCAAAGTTACCTCTAATCACAGAGAACTTTTAATAGTTTCAAATATATGTGGTTTTTTTGTAGCATAGGGCTGGTTTTCATCTGTGCATTTTGGCTCTTGATTTCTGGTTCTAATTATTTTATAGTCACCACAGATAATAAACACAGTGGTGTGTAAGTGAGTGAGGGCTGCGGCCACATGTATTTTTAATCCTTGTTTTAGTGTCTCAGTAATTATCAGATAGCAGAGATAAAAATATAAAATATGTTTTGAATACTACTTTTACTTTAAAAACTGTCAAACATTGCTTTTTATTTTTTTGGTGTAATGATTATTAAAATACATTTCACTCTGTCGTTAGTTTAAATATATTTCTGAAGATGAACTGTGACACCTTTAGGTTTAAAACACAATTTGCTCCACTTTTTAAAGTGAAATATGTATAAATTTCTTATCCCAAAATCTTACGTTAATAAACAGATCTTAGAAATAACATAGACATTGTATAACTGATATATTAGTATATAAATAGAGAACAAGGTATTTAGGTATAACATTACACAATCAGTAACTAAATTTGATTTTGTGTCCAATCTGTATTTTATTACAGATGATTAATACAAATTCAAAGCACTCATTAATGTAGATTTGGCAAAGTGGGAAAAAATGAAAAATTAACCCTTTCTGTTATTTTTCTTTCCCTCTCTCCATTTCATTTCTTTCTTCCTACCTTTTTGCCTCCTTTCTTTTTTCCTTCCTTATCAAGAGAATCTGCTGCTAGACTGTCATTTTGTTTCCTTTAATTCCATGCCCAACCTATAACCAAGCACATTTCCCTGATGTCAAAAGGAAAAGTTCTGTTTAAAACTACCAGGAATGAATTGAGGGGCATATGAATAAAGAGAATTTTAATACACATGGCTTGCCCCCCTATAAATCATCAAAAAACCTCTCAGAATGAGAATCCCAAATTCACAGTACATATTTATCTCTCCAATGATCCAAGTCCTTCTGATTTCTATTTCTTTTGCCTTTTTATATTAAGGCATAATTTTGACTATTAAAATGCCCAAATTTTTTTAAAAATTACTGAATTAATTTTACATTTGTATATCTGTGATTATATACACATTGAAGATTAGAGGTTTAAAGCAGTGTGCAGGTATGTAGTTTTACCTCATTGTGGTTTTAAATTGTATTTCCCAGACGTATAATGATGGTTAGCATTTTTGTACATATATTTATTATCTATTTGAATATTCTCTTCTGTGACATGTCTATGACTTTTAACAGAATGCAAAATTGCTGATGTAAAATTATTGACTTTTAATTGTTATTTATATATTAATATGAATTTTTAGATATTTTCTCCCACTCTGTGGCTTGCCTTTAAATGTTTCCATTACCAACATAGTATAAAAAATAATTTGTTTTTGTTTTATTCTTTAATATGTTTTACACACACTGCTCACATTTTTATTGAATTAATGTATTATTAAGCTTTCAGTATTGGGATATAGCTGGAAATAGGTAATGTAATTTTTAACAAATTTTTATATATTAAACAATTATAGAGGTAATTGTATATAGAAAGATATATCATTGCTTTTTATTTTTATCTATTTTTAGCTTTACAGTGTTTTGATTTTTACAAGAATCAATTATAGGAAAATTATTCATAAAAGTAGTCTCTTTTACTTTACTTCAAGAACTGTGCTTCTTAATCCGATGGCTGGCTATCCATTTTCCTAGTCACTGTATTTCTTAAGAGTAAACTGGAGATATCTCTGAAATGAAAATTCTGTGAGCTTTTAAAGCGGATGTTATTGATTTAAGTAAGAGGCAGAAAAGGTTTGAAAAGTACTAATGGGAAATAGGGGTATCTCATTGCTGGCAGACTGCAGATTTATGACTTTCATTATGTTTTTACGATTAGAACAAAGATCTGAAATTTTGTATTTAAATTATTCTATTATGACCAGATTTATTTGTAGATAAACTCCATAAAATAGTCATGTTAATAATATTACACATAAAGAAGAATCAATACAAAATTCCCAGTGAGGTTTGCTTTGATTCTGTTATGTTCTTTTTTATTTCCTTTCTTAAGAAGGCAGAATATACTAAAATAATTGAAACTAAATAATTCATGCTTTTCCTACCTCAGCTAATTTTTTAATAAAATAACTGAAATATACAAACTCTGCACATAATTTGTCTATGAATAGTGATGGGAAGGCAGAATTATTATACTTTTTAGCAATACCATTTTTCTGGATACTCCAGAAACTTCTTAGCAAATATAACTATTCAGCAATATTTATTTGATGCCTAATAATGTCAAGGTCCTATGAGAGCCATAAAGATAAAAAAGATAATTCCTATCTTTAAGCAAAAAATAATACCAAACTTACCAAACTTAAAAGAATAAGGTTGTACAAATTATAATATAGAGGGTAAAATAAGAGAGATACAAACACCCATACAAAAAAGAAAAAGTACTGCAAGAAGATATATGTCCAGATTCCAAGAGGGACACTAACGGAAGAAGCTATCTCAACATATTTAGAAAATAGAGGGGATTTTTCCAGAAGAGGGAAGGCTTGACTCATTTTTGAAATTTTTGTTGTTTTAAGGTAGTTGGTCTTGGAGGAGAAGATATTCTAGCTAAGGCAGAGGATGTGAAAAGTCACAAGAGTATGAACAGAGATAGAAATTTTAGAATCTTGCAATTAATTTGATATGTCCTGATGCATAAGAATGGAGACAAACAAGGAATGAATTTGGGGGGATTATCTGTGGCCAGCCTGGATTTTAGCTTGAAGAAGATGTGGATACCATTATGCAGGAATATAATGGGTTTATTTGGAATTTTAGTAAGATCACTATGGCCAGTTGTAAGTGACAGCAGCAGATAATAAATAGATTGGTAAATTACCATAGAAGCTAAGAACTCATCTTCCCAATTCATGTCTTGGGTTTTGCAAGTGGCAGAATTATCAACTCTCTCATTTGAAACTGTCCTGTTGACATTGCAGTTAAAACAGTTTATGTGCCCTTGAACAAAAGACGGGTCCATACGAAGTAATTTTAGTAGGTGTCAACACCCCCACCTAATTGCTACTCTTTGGAAACTATTTTCATCAGTCCATGCTGGTTTTTCTGGGGACTACTACACACAGGTACTTGAACAAGTGCCACATGTTGGAGTAATGGACTTTAATAAAAAGCCCAACAAAGTTACATAAAAATAACAGAAATAATGAGGGAAAAAAACATAGAGAAACAGAGATACTGATAGGGCAACTGCAAGTAGTGACCACAGTCTGAGAAAGAACAGTCAGAAGAGGTAGAAGGGAAGACTGAGGGAAGCTTATACTGACAAAATCAGCAATATACCTGACTTCTGCTTCTCTCTTGCTTTTAGATTCAAAAGTCAATACACTCAGCTTTACCTAAAATTCACTGGTTTACCTCATGAATGTGTTTTTGTTCCATTGTCACAAAGTTTATTTTGCAGAAATTGCTGAGAGAAGAATACTTAATACAAATCCCCTTTGGAAAGGGAGTAGATTAAAAGTGTGGCACATATATACAATGGAATATTATTCAGCCATAAAAAATAATGAAATCTTACTGTTTGCCACAAAGGATGGACCTGGAGGGCATTATGCTAAGTGAAATAAGTCAGACAGAGAAAGACAAATACCATATGATCTCACTTATATGTGGAATTTAAAGAACAAAATAAATGAACAAACAGAACAGAAAACAGACTCACAGGTACAGAGAAGAAACTGAAGGTTGCTAGATAGGATGGGGTTTGGGGGACTGGGTGAAAAAGGTGAAAGGATTAAGAAGTACTAATTGGTCATTGCAAAATAGTCAAGGGAATATAAAATACAGCATAGGGAATATAGTCCATACTATTGTAATTATATCGTACAATAACTATATAATATTGTAATATAGTGCCAGGCGTGTACTAGACTATCAGGGGATCACTTCATAAATTATATAAATGTCTACCCACTATGCTGTATACCTAAAACTAATATAAAATATTGAATGTCAACTGTAATCGAAAATTTCTTTTAAAGGGGGGCAAAAAGGTAAAGGGGAATACGAGGTTCAAATTTCTAGTTGTAAAATAAATAAATCAGGGAGCTATAAAGTACAGCATAGGGAACATAGTCAATATTGTAATTACGTACGGTGTCAGGTGGTTACTAGACTTATCATGGTGATCACTTCTTTAGGTATATAAATGTTGAATAACTATGGCGTACATCTGAAACTAATATAATATTGTGTTAGCTATATTTTAATAAAAAAAATTAAGTGCAATGTAAGGATCGAGGATGTAAACTAGTACCTTTATACAAATAGATTGACTGTCTTGGTATTGGGAAAGGAGATGATACAGAAAACCTGCAAAAGAATAAGAAATACTGCTATAGTTGAGACATGTGGACCTGGAAACCCAGGTTTATTCATCTTTTTATCTCAATACTTAACATTATTCCAGGCTCAAAAGGTCCACTGAATGAATGAACTGGGAGTATTCATACTGAATGAACCCCAAGCACTTTATTGTTTTTATTGTTGTGTTGTAGGGGGGAGGAAAGATAAAAAGAGTAAGTGCTGCAAGTTTGATGAAACTGGATTTGTTTAACCTGTTGTTCAAAACCAGACGTACAGTTTTTGTTTTGTTTTGTTTTGTTTTGTTTTGTTTTGTTCACATAATTTAAAATGGTCATTATCAAATAACTTTAGATTTCTAGAAAGTAAAGATGTTGCTGTTTCCTAAGACAAAACCCAAACATGCTATTCTAACTTCTATTTGCTCTTCAAGATTCAATCTCTATCTTTCTCATTCGACTTACTGCATATTAAGTTGGCCATTCTCTTGCTTTCTGGCTTCCTAATGAGGGGGCCACCTCAGCCTACCCTTCTGCTCTTTCTCTTGTCTTTTCATGCCTATGAAAGAATATACAACCTCCTTATTATTAGCTGAAAATTATTGCAATATCTTTCGATTTCCCTACACTCTACAGAAATGTTTTATTATAGTCTCTGCAAATTATCCAATTCTATTTCAACATTCATTTCTTGTCAGGACCCTGATGGTTACGTGTGAGTGATGATCGATATGTAATACACCTAATTTGACATCAATTTGGTAAATTATTCAATATATTTATAATTGATCTGTTTTGAAACACATAAATAGAGCCATTAAAGTTTTGGTATTTTTCAATTTTAGGATCTTGTCTCATTTATTTATTTACAATCTTCATTTGATGGCTGGCAATCTATCAGAAGATACAGATACATATAATCCTAACATTGATTATGTGAGAAATCAATATTGGTTGCTGTTGAGAATAGAAAATATACCTAGGTAGAAATAACTATGAAAGCAGTACCTTTCAGTTTCATGAATAGACATTTATAAATGAGTTTAATAGAAAAAATAAGGTTTTTAAACTATTCCATATCCAATAAAGATGTGAGTTACAGCACTCCAGTATAATGTTTTCAGGTTATCTATGTCATCAAATGCATAGAAATACAAATTTATAAATTTATTTTTAAAAAGTATTTAAAAATATATTTATGAATTTATTTAGAAAAATAAAATTATTTGCCTAATAATTTTAAAGAGAAATCATCTTGGAAATTTTAGTACTTAGGCCAAAAAGTAAGTTTACTTAGATGATATAAAAGATGAGATATTTTGATAACACAATTATATATAGTATATATTTATTAATAATTTCTAAAGAAAATTAGAATTTAGATGTGTTATTCATATTTTCACATTTGAACATGTCTTATTAGATTTTTAAAAACAATTTAAACTTTTTAACTTGAGATAACTATAAATTATTTGTATAAATCTACATACACATAAGAAATAATAGAGACAACTCCTATATCCTTTGCCTAGTTTCTCCCATTGGTAATTGCAAGAACTATAGTGCAATATCATGACCAGGATATTGACATTGATACAATCCACATCTTATTCTGGTTTCTTTAGTTTAATTATACTTGCATGTATGTGTGTTTGTGTGTGCATCTAGTTTATGTGTGTATGTGTGCAAATTATTTTAAAAATCATTATTGATACAAGGTTTTTCTATTTTCGGTTATCAAACTAAATTTAGCATGAAGATTTTAGAGATGAAAAGCTATTAGAATAAAAGTCCTTGAATGATTGACATTTAATTGAAATACTAAAAAATATTATTTATTGAACAAGCTTTAGTTTTCTTTTCAACTTACATAGCATCATAATGAATGTTTTAATTAACTTGTTAAATAGTAGTTTATTTCAAGATTTATATTTTTTGTAGAATTAAGAGTACAGATAATTATAAAGTTTGGAAATAACTGTAAAGTTATCTTTACTAAAATACTTGAGACTTCTGTATACAATATTAATAGAAAATTAATTCACTCCTCCCACACTCTGATCACTATTGAAATTAATAACAGAAATATAAGAATCAAAGAGGACCCCAAATACCTTGAAACTTAGAAAAGTGTTTACCTGTATGCGAGAATCTTTTACTTATAGAAAGGAAAAATAGGAAATGTGCTGATTTATAGCTACTTTTCCTAAAAAAAGATAGAGAAAAAATTATAGATATACAAAGCCTCAACAATGTCCCCCAAATTGTAAGGAGTAAGCCAATAGAAACTATTACCTGTCTATGGATCACCAGGATTTAAAAACAATTTTTCTTTGAAGGCAAAATATAATGCAGCAGCTAATCTAAGGCAAACAGCAGCAACTGGATTGTCCTTGATCTGGCAGTACCACTATCCTAAAACAATGGAAATGCGGGTGGGCACAGGCACAGTGTGTAACTGATGTGCCTGGACCAAAAAATTCAGGATGTGCAAAATTGGCTCCTACACAGTGCACACAAACATAGTATGCTTCCACCAACCTAGAATGCTTGACAAACATCTGCTAAGACCACCTACAGCTCCAGCTCTCTTCATTATGGTACAATGCTGAGATACTAAGTTTATATCAACTAACCATTTAATCTGACATACATTGGATGGAATCTAATGGTAAGCAGGTGCAATGTGATGATGGCAAAAAAGCTCATTTCCCTTGCTTTGGGAAGATATCAGTTATAAAAATCTCTGCTTATTTAAGGAGTAAATTTTAGAACAAAAATCAACAAAGTACGTGGAGCACTTAAAGATTGTCCATCTTAAAACTCAGGAAATGTTTCAGTTCAGATTTGAAGAACAGGCAGAGGGAATAAAAGAAATAAAGTTGAAAAGTTAAGATGTTGTAAGATAATAGGATGATGTGAGGAAGTAAGAATTGAATAATTAATACATGGAAAACACCCAGGTAATGATGATTTACAGAGTAAGCTATGAGAGTAGATGACTTATGTAGATTGCAGTTGAAGTTCATTAGAGTTGAGAGCAAGGATGCTTAAGACTCAGATTTTGATAGTCTAGCCTTGAGGTCATCAAAGATACAGTTATGAGAGTTAAGGTCATAGGTAAACTGAGAGCCAGAAACAAGAGAGTAAACTGTAAGACAGCAGGTGGCAGCAATAGAGACAGGGAAGAGGATTGTGCTAGAAATCATATACCCCAAATAGTGTTCATATTCAGGTGAAAAGAAAGGCATAGATAGATCTGTCAAATACACAGTAATGTGACTGGCATATCGTAAGTTTTTAATGTATGGCAGCTAATATGGTTTATGTCATAAGCAGGATATAAGTGGTAGTCTATTTTTCAGTAATTGATTGATATATCTAGTTTTTATTCATTAAATGAAATTCTTTTTTCCTTAAGGGATTTTAATTTTATGTTGGAAATGCCAAAGTAACAAGAAGAATGAACTTAGACTACATACAAGAATTCGTGGTTAATACAGATCAAGTGCACATCTCTTTTGGAAAGTTATCTCATAGTACTTTCATTTCATAATTTCCCAAAGACTAATTAGTGAAGATCATAATCTGAAAAACATATTACTTAGGAAAATGTTAAATACATTTTTAAAATACCAGTGGTGGGAGTGAGATGATACTGTGCATTGCCTCAATGGCACATATCAGCTCTTCTAAGGAAAAGAAAAAGCACAGTATGACTCGGCTTGCTGATATATTTTCTATACCACAAATCAAAGTTGTAGTTGGTCTCAAAGGTATGAATGAATTAATTTTAACCCATTTCACATATTCTTTGTTGTGATATATATGGGGTATAACAATAAATCAATATACAATTATTATATTTTAAGTTTGTGTTCCTGGGACAATGGCTGTTGTAAAACATTCCCCTATTCTGTACCCCTCAAAGAGAGATCAAAAGTGCTTTTTTTTTTGGTGCCAGTCTGCTGGGTTAATATTTTGGCTTGACTTTTTTTACTAGCTGTATAACTTTAAGTGATTTACCTTATTTTTTGGCCTTTTTTTTCACTTATGAAATGGGAATATTACGCTGATATGGAGGGAAAAGATCACTTTTCTCCTATATCTGGTACATACTACTAATAGTGTATGTAATATGTAATACTGTGGTATATGATTTATAGTAATACTCAGTAAATGTTAAGATGCATTATATTATTGCTATTATTATTATTTTTTGGAAAAAACTAGAATATCAAGAAGTTTGAGAAGATAATGATATCTCTCATACACTGAATATTAGATGCTAGGGATTTAACAAATATTATTTAATTTAATACTTAAAATAACCACGTAAATTTGATACTATTATACTATTTTATGAATGTAGAAATTAAAGCTTACTGAATTCAGATAAAGTTGCTTCTAAATGCCATGCTTTTCCCCTTGTATCATTTGATCTTGTCTCTTTCATTAAAACTTTTACCACAACTTATTAAAGTAATGCCATATAGAAAATCATATTTTATTTCTCCTCTTCACTCATAATTCTTACTCTTGAGTATCTGATTCTATAGGTTACATACTCTTAACTTTTAAAGAGAGAGTATAAAATAGGGACAATAACTTCAACTTTTAGTCAGTCCAGTATGGAGACTAACTAAATATATAATATACAATACTGTTTGATAGAAGATCTGGTGATTGGAATACCACCATATTTTTGGTGCTGCTTTTTTGTATGGAAGCAATAGATACTTGATTTAAAACAAACGTGACTGTGCAAAGACATTAATTTCTACTTTGTTAATTCTCTACAATATTAAAATTGTTTATATAGCCAACTATAAATTTTCTAGTGATCCATTAGATTTTAGAGATAAGACGATTTTAAAAAATTCTGAAAGATTTCTACATTACTCAATTCAAAGTATAACTTCCCAAATTCCTTTCATAATGAAGTTTAGTTACATCAAGTTTAGTTACATCATGAAGCTATAGCTAATATACTACATACTGACGTAACTAATTATACATTCATAAATTATATTTCAGTTAACAGCTGTTTCTGATTATAGTTCAGGAATTGGTTTAAGTATACAATATTCTTTGCAACCTTTGTTTTCCAAAAATATTCTTCACATTTCTAAGAAAAGTCTGAGCATAAGATTAAAAGCCTAAACTTATCATCTTATTTCTCTAAGCTCTTCAATAAAATTGGAAGTAACAAATTAAAACCATTATACTCATCGTGTTTATGCCATTATTTTCACTATCACAACCATTTTATGGTCACCGAACACTGGCTTTCTGTAAGCAATTATTGCCTCATCATAATGAAAGTCTCCATAATGCCACAGCCAAGTATTTGGACACAGGCTTTGAGTTGCTATTGGCTATTATGGCCAAAGTTGAGAAGAAGAGATGGACAGGTAGTGGGTAAGAACAAGAATAAACTGGAAGCTGCTGGCACATCTCACTCTGCCTCCAGTAACGACACATTCCAGGTATAGTGCCTGCTGCTTCACTTACACATCCAAAATCTCAGGATTTTCTTTCTTTCTTTCTTTCCTTCCTTCTTTCCTTCTTTCCTTCTTTCCTTCTTTCCTTCTTTCCTTCCTTTTTTTTTTTTTTCTTTCCTTTTTTTTTTTCTTTGACTGGGGTTAACCTAGAATCAGACTATTTTCAGGAATTTAGTTTCAGCTGAGGCAAGTTAGTATGGTTCCAAATGATTACAATGAAGCCATAAACAGAGGTAGCATCAGCTTAGCTAAGTTGACACCAGTTTAACCACTTAGACACAGACAAGGGTGCAATAATTTTATGAGCTCTATATATTAATATTTATTTAGTATTATAATGAATTAGTATTCATTTCCCTTGCTTTTACATAATTATAAACTATTTTTCTTTTAATCAAAACAAACAAAAGCCCTGTGTAGTTATGTTCCAGGAATCAAAGTATTAGAAAATTTGAGGGAAAAAACTGTTCACCATTAGGTGACAGGCTTGGAAGATATAGGATCAGAGATCTGATAAATGATAATGCATCATATAAGCATCATGTATGGGACCCTAAAGCTAAGTAAGATAGGAAGATGAGGAGCTGTTGGGAATTGAGACTACGCCTCCAACTTGTAATAAAATACACAAAGAGGTTGTAGGGCAATAGCAATATGGTGTATATGTGAGAGGGTGTGGAATATGGAATAAGTAACTTTATTTCATGAATCATTCTTGAATTTGAGTCTTTGCAATATCCAAGAGAATGAAATAGAATACTTTGTGTGTAAGCTTAATGTAGAATTTTACTTTGTCCCAATTTAGGTTTTAAGCTTTGATTTTTGGAAAAAAATTTTGTTATTTTCTGAAGTTTGTAATCCTATGAATAATTTAAAATAACAATGGAATGAAATTATTTCTATGTATCAAAATAACTCATATTTAAATTATTACACAAGTTATTTTAAGGTATAAAATGAGCGGTACAGTGTCTTCCTAGGAAAAGCACTAGACATTTGATGGAGAAGCAAAATTTGGTAAAAGAGACAGTGATTAGTTTTGCCTAGTTATGCTTTTAACCTGTTGGAACTTGAAGTCCAGCAGACTCTGAGATAGCCAAAGATGATTTAAGAAATTACAAACACAAGGAAGCTACAATGGAAGCAGATATTGCAAAAGCATTGCAGTAAACAAATATACCTCAAAAAGAGGGCACTGGCCTTTACTCTTGTAGTATGGTGCAATCACCCACATGATTCTAAACAAGTGATAGTAACAGAAAAATAAAAAGTGATTTTGTTGCTTGCTTTTGTCAGCTTCCTTCCCATTAATTTTTTCCCAGATGCATGTGTGAACTTCAGATCAGGTAAAGCAAGAACTTCTTTTAAGTCAGGACTTGATTTGCCCTTTTACACAATTCTTAATAAATAATTACTCACAGGATTTTTCTGGGAAAGATAGAGCAGAGGGACTCGGGACATATTGGTAAGTGAAGCTTTATCAGTGGAATAACACTTATGTAACTAAAAATACATTAACAAGTATTACAGTTAGAACTATGTCTCTGGTCTGTATTGTTTATTCTGAGCAGTTTTGAAATAAGTAGCGGGGAAATGGAATATTATACTAATTTTCTAAGGCTGCCATTATAAAATACTACTAAAAGCTGGCTGGCTTAACCAACAAAAATTGCTTTTCACAGTTCTGGAGGCTAGAAGTTCAAGATCAAGGTGGCAACAAGCTTGCTTTCTCCTGAAGTTTCTCTCCTTAGTTTGCAGATGGGCCCTCTCTTGTTTCTTTTTCACGTGGTCCTGCCTCTTTGCATTTATGCCCTTGTTGTCTCTTCCTTTCTTTCTAGGAACATCAGTCATTAGGACCCCACCTTAATAGCCTCATTTAACTCAATCACCTCTTTAAAGACCTTATCTCTATATAGGATTATATTCTGAAATACGGAGGGTTGGGGCTTCACTATGTGAATTTAGGGGGGTACACAATTCAGAACATAACAGATATTTAAATTTTTAAAAATTAGAAATATAAGGTCAATTCATGTAATTGCTTTTTTTTTCAAATACCTTGATAGAATCTTATATTCATATCAAAAAAAAAAAATTTTATCGAAACTACACTTTACCCAGATTTCACGATAGATGGTTTGTTTTTGATTCTCACTTCAGTAACATGGGATTCCTATTATTATTACTATTTTCAAATAAGAAGGTAAAGCTCAGAGAGATTTAGCGAATCACCCTTTTTTATTCAAGAAGTAAAAGCAATGCCAGGATATAACCCTTCTTTAGTGTTCTTTCTACTAAAGCTGCCTGTGGATCTTATTCAGGCAGTGTTAATAAGTTTGTGGATTAACATCAGGAATTGAGGAATTGGCAGATGGTGCCTAGCTATATAGGTTATTTATTTTAATTATATTTAATTAGAATAGTCAAAATGGATGTGTAGGAGCATAGATAATATATATTTAAAAAGTCACTGGGTTTATTAATGTGAGATTTTAATAGTCTGTTAAATTGTGTTTTTCAAAATCTTAATTTCTTATAAATACCTCTTAGAAGCTTTTTTTTATTTTAAATTAGAAAATTGATTATAAAACAATTGTTATAAATGCACACTGCATACCCAATTCTAGCCTAGTGTTTATTGTGAAAGATAGACAGTATAGTTTTAAAATTGAATTGTCAAATATAACTGTCTTTAAAAAGTTTATACTGTAATTTTAAACTAGTGATCTAAAGAGAATACAAATCACACTGGCCCAAATGTTACTCACGAATTCCTTAACATGGGATGTGCACTGGGCATTAATTTATTATAATTGTTAACATATTAGATGGAATTCCAGAAATCTATAAGGTCCCTTAACCAACCTTAAATTTCATCAGGTTTAGTTTAAAATAAGACAGAAGAGAAAAATTTTCATCTTAAATATTGGAACCAGTTACGCCCCCTGAATATTTACCTCCCCACTTTTGTCATATGCTCAAATGTCTGATAAAGCAGAAGCAACTGGACACCAGCTCTGTCTTCTGCTTATGATCCTCATTCTTGATTGGTTTTCCAAAGACTCATCTTTTGATAGCACCTCTTAAATTCATCCTTTTAGTTAGATTATTTAATAGTCTGCCTCTCTTCATCTTTGAATCTAAGCTTTTCCCAAACCCATTAACTGAACCCACCATAATTAGTGGGCATATCTCACTTCATCTCAGTGCTGAGCATATGACACAAATCACTGCATTCTAAATTACATCCAGTGGCTGAGTAATAGGAAGCCACTATTCTTTAAGTAGCTATGGTTATCAGGCAGAAAACTAGGTGATTTATATAAATTTAATTCTTCAAGCAACCCAATACTACTATAATTTATATTTTAGGATTTAACTAGTATTTCAGGAAGCTGAAATACTGAGATAATTTAAGAAGCTTGCTCTTGAGAACAAAGTCTATACATTGAAATGTTGTGAAAAGAGCATAGACACTGTAGAAGAATCGAGCTTAGTTGAGATATCAGATCTACCAGTTGCCACTGAAACCTTAGTTTTTTCATCTATAAAATGAAAAAAAATCAATGATGTTTATCTTAAAGTATCACAAGAATTAAATGGAAAAGAACATGGAAAGTTCTTATTATTTAGAACAAGGTATATATTTCATCAATCATGGTAACTTATTTTTATGTTTATGATGACACCGTTATCCCAACATTTAGCATTACTAAATTACTTGAAGAATAAATTGTGTTATTCTTGTATAATAGAAGCTGCCTAAATCTGAATTTCTATAAGTGCCCTTTCAAATAAGCATGGTGTGGACAAACAAAACAAAACAAAGAAATATGAAATAAAAACACATGCTTTACATCTTAAAAATACTAAGGGACAGATATATTCACAAATGTTATTATTTATAGAGAAATTAACACCAAATGTTAATAGTGCATTCTATGAGTACAAGGAATGAAGGAGAAGAGACTTAAGAGACTCTGCAAAAGAGAAGAGAGTGAAGGTCTTAGACAAAACACAGATAAAATCACCCACAGAAAGATGAAGTCTAAAAATAAGTTCAAAATACTGAACACACACCTGAGACTTGATCATTCACAATAATAGCTACATGAAATTGGTTCAAAGAGACCTGAACCAGAGATTACACCCTCAGAGAAGAAAAGGAGATATACAGAGACAAGTGGTGCTTCTAAAACAAATGGCCAGGATGGGATAGCAGACAGAATAGGATACCCAGAAACAGGAAGAAGAACAACTCTGTATGAAGCTACTGAATTAAGCATAGAAGGGATGTAAATCAAATTAAAGTTTCTCAACAAAATAACTTCAAAATGAAGGACAGATATTGTGGTCTAAATCTTCAAACAAGCATAAACAAATATTAAACTAGAATAAAATCAGAAGTTCACATTTTAAGAATGAATTTGGATTAAAAAGGAAAACAGCATAAAATACGAGAGTTGATTAAACTCATGAAAATGGATTAAATAGACTATTGAAATATTGAATATGATGAAAAGAAAAAATATATCAAAAACCTCAAATGGAATGCTCGAGATAAAAAATACAATAACTGAAAAAGAAAAACAACACTAAATGGAATAAGCAGTATATCTGAAACAGCAGAATAAAGTACCAGTGAACTTGAAAAATATATGAAATGGTATGAGAAAAAATAATTAAAATAATAGGCAAAGTCTCAGTAAGCTGTAGATCAATATCAGGTAGTCTAACACATTTAAATAGAGCCACAGAAGCTGGAGGTAGAGGACAGAAAAAACTATTGAAGAAATAACGGGCAAAATGTCCCAAATTTGAAATAAATAAATAAAAGTATACATGGACACAGTTAAGCAGTTCAAGAAACCACAGCAAATTTAGAATAAAGAAAGTCTCATCAAGGCACATTATACTTAAATAGCTGAAAAGCAGAAATAAGGGGAAAATATTAAAAGCAATCAGAGAAAATGACACATATTGATTGTAGAAAATAAAGAAATGTATAATAAACACATCCTTTCCTAACAGTAGAATGGTGACTAATAAATACAGAATGGATTCTTAATTAGAAAATTACTATTTTAGAATTAATGTAGTAAATTGCATTCTAGTAAAAATCATTATCGTGTGCTAAAACCATAGAGTGGAGGGGTTGTTATAGAATAGGATATTTACACAATTTCAACTAGCTCCTCTATAAATTTATTAATGACAAAAGGTAAAATGGTAAACAAGTAGTGAAGAAATCAGAAAATATTATAGCAAGTCTCTTGGTGTGGTGGACAGATTCATAGATGGCTGCCAGTTATACCCTCCTCCTGGTAGTCATGCCTTGTGCAAAACTCTTTGAGTATGGGCAGGACCTGCTACTTAAATCAGTGGAATACAGCAAAGATTATGGAATGCCACTTAGAAAAAAAGCATTACACAAGATTGTAACCCATCTTTCTAATAGATTTCCTCCCTTTCTAGTTTTGATGAAGCAAGCTGCTATAATGTGAGTTGCCCTATTGAGAGGCCCATGGAATTGATGGAAGCGTCAGACCAAAAGCAGGCAAGAAACTGAGGCCTTCAGTCCTCTGGTCTGCAAAGGACTGAATTCTGCCAATAACTGTGTGAGATCTGAAGCAGATCCTTTTGCAGTTGAGCCTTGAAATGATACCACAGCCTCAAGTGACATCTTGATTATAGCAATGAAAGATTCTGAAGCAGAGGACCCAGTTGAGCCAAGCCCAGACTTTGACTCATGAAACTGCCATACAATAAATGTGCGCATGCGTGTGTGTGTGTGTGCGCGCGCACTTCAAGCTGCTAATTTTGTGGCCCTAATGTTATGCAACAATAGATACTTAATATATTTAATATACTAAGCAATAAAAATGAACATAATCACTGAGAGATAAATAAAAATTATATTCTACCAGATGTGATACTCTGAAAAAAATATGTCACTTATATAGTGTCCCATCCCAAAATGCTTAACTTGAATCTATTCATAGGAAGAACATCAGGAATATTCAAGTTGAAAAATATTTTATAAAAATACTAGTTGTATTCTTCAAATACATTAATGGCATGAAAGAAAGAAAATATAAGGAACTGCTCCAGGTTGAAGGAAACTAAATAGACACGACAGCTAAATATAATTTCTGATCCTAGACTAGATCTTGTACTAAGAAATAAATAATTGTAAAGCTTGTCACTGTGACAGTTCATGAAATTGGAATATTCGATGTATATAAAAAGTGTGTTAATGTTAAATTTCTTGAATTTGATTACTATATAATGTATTATGGATATGTTACTAAAAGTCTTACAAAATTCATGCTGAAGTATTATGGATTTATAAAACTATTATCTGACTTTATACAAAGAGGATAATAAAGCAAGTGTGGGAAGAAAAAAATTAACAAGTCTGCAAAAATGTTTTGTTGTTTTGTACAAGTTTTGCAAATTTTCTCTGTTTAAAATTATTTGAAAATAAAATGGTAAAAATAATGATAAATAGGGATTCAGTTATTTCTTGACACATTGTATTACACTGAGAGAAACCTAATAGAACTTATGATTTCCAGGATATAACCAAGGACTGTCATATATTGAGGCTCATATATCTTTAGTTAAAAATGCAAACTATTAATGCTTTTTAGCTTTTACTAGCTTGCAGAAATCTTGACATGTGGAGGTAGAAAAAATGTACTTTTTCCCTAATCCTAGTTTAGAAAGTATCCTTATACATTTTATCAAAAACTAATTAAAATTCCATGCCACTAGTAAAAAGAACATGAACACAAAATTTAGCAAAGGTAGATAAATCACTGGGACAGTGGGAATTGACTTCAGGGGAAAAAAATGAATATTGCAGCAAAACTAGGCCATCTATTCACTTCAACAGGAATCGATCACTTATAATTTATCTACAGGGCAGCCTGAGAACAGAGAAGGAAAGCCACGGTATCATTATCATCATCATGCAATTACTTATATGTTAATTGGTAATGAAGGATAATTAAATGCATAGCACTCAAAAGTAGAGGGAGGAGGATCAGAAGAGGCTATGGAAAGAGGAAATTTTTAGTTGTGGTAAAAACACAAATAAACCACTTTCTCTCTACAACTTCCCTCTCTCTGATCTCCAGACTGGAAAAAGAAAAAAACGTAATTGCGTTTTACTAAGTTGCCATTGCTCTACTCTAGTAATTACAGTGAAATTTCAAGTTTTGGAGCATATATACACTTACATTATTTTCTTCTGCAATTTTCAAAATGTTGTTTTATGACATAGCAAATTAAAAATCAAAAGGGTGTTTAAAAATTGTTGGCAGCCTGGATGGCCCAAGAGGTTTGTAATAGGTCATACACTGCCTTTGGTTTCTAGGTCATTGCTTTAAATCCATTCTGCTTAATGACTATTGGCTGTTAAAAGTGAAATGAACTGTTGAGTTTAGCAGAGTTCCACAGTCATTTGTATCATCTACTATGTTTGCCAGTTTGTGGGTAGAGTCTCTACTCATCCCTTGCTTTAGTGAGCAAGTTAAAAGGTTCAACTTAGAAATATGGCCTCAAGATTGAAATGCAATCATTTTTTAAATTTTTTTATTTTTTATGGTGACCTTGGTTAATGAAATCCAGTAAATTTCATCTGTACAATTTAACAGTAAAGCATATATATATTGCACTGTGTGTTCATCTCCCATAGTTAGATTTCTTTCTGTCATCACATATTTGACCCCTTTGACCCCATCTACTTCCCTCCTTTCCCCTTTCCCCTACTCTCTGGTAACCATAGTCTATTATCCATGTCCATGAGTTTCTGTTTGTTTGTTTTGCTCATTTGTTGCTTTTAGGTTTATATCTCACATATAAGTGGTATCATGTGATTTTTAACTTTTTCTGTATGGGTTATTTTGCTTAGCATGATTATCTCGAGGTCCATCCATGTTATCGTAGATGGCAGGATTTCATCTCTTCTTATGGCTGAGTAATATTCCATTGTATATATGTACCACAGCTTCTTTAGTCAATCATCTATTGTAGGACACTTTGGTTGCTTCCATGTCCTGGCCACCGTGAATAATGCTACTATGAACATTGGTATGCAAATATCTTTCTAGATATGGGTTTTCAAGTCTTTGGAGTAGAGGGATTGCTGGATCATATGGTAGATCAATTCTTAGTTTTTTGAGGAACCTCCATACTGTTTTCCATAGTGGCTGCACCAATTTGCAGTCCCACCAGCAGTGTATGAGGGTTCCTTTTTTCTCTGCATCCTCTCCAGCATTTGTTATGACTTGTCCTGTTGATTATAGCTATTCTAATAGGTGTGAGATGGTATCTCATTGTGGTTTTGATTTGTGTTTCCCTAATAGCTAGATGAGGAGATGCAATCACTTTTTGACTGTATAATTATCAACAGCTAGCCTGCCTTCTTTTACCCTTAATTTCTCCACTTTTAAAATTCATGCATAAATGTGTATTTTTAACAAATAGTCTGCTTCACTGAATTGTTTTATTAAATAAATATTTCCTTTGACCACAGCAACAAACATTTATTGAGAGTCTACTAAGGGACAAATATTACAGTTCATATTACTTTATTTAATTTCATGTAATGCTCATAATTTGCTGTGAGATAATTTTTTTAATAAATGGAAAAAGCCCCTCAGAGACATTATGCAGCTTCCTTAAGTCAAAGGTTTTTTTTAAGTGAGTCTCAAATCTGAAAATAATTCATTTAATGATTAGTCAACAAAGACAACTGGCCTACTTCTGTCAAATACTGTCCAAGACACTATAGAGACAGTGACGGACAAAAGAGGCAAAGACTAAGGCTTTGGAGCTACTTTTTGAAAGGCAGGGCAGATAATAAACACATCACTAATAACATTTCAGTTACTAATATTATAAATATAAATGCATTTAGTGAAGGTGGAGTGAGGAGGCATAGAATGATCTAGAAAAGACTCTGGGGAAGGTGACATTTAACCAGAGACCTGAATGATGACAGGAAACCAGATGGCACAAATCCGAGCTAAGAGCCTAAGAGCTTTCCCAGCAGAAGAATGTGTAAAAAGTTATACAGCAGGAGCGACCTTGATTGTTTGAAGAAAAGCAAGGGGGCTAGTATGCCTGGAGAACAGTGGGCAGAAGAACACCTGTAAAACTGGTGAAAAGGCATTTCCTTTGAGTGTGGGGATGAGAGATTGTCAAACTGTTGGGTAATGAATTGGTAGAGGAGACATGTTGACTGGATTCTCTCAGAAGCAGACACTGAGAAGGAATTAGTAGTACAAGTGCTTTTATGTAAATCAATGCAAAGGAATAAAAAAGGAGGGAAGAAGCAATTAGGTAGAGAAAGCCTCCAGACTTAAATGTAGATCTGACAAGGAACAGTAGAAAAACATGATTGGGCAGGGAGAGGTTCAGACTATGATCCAAATTATGATGCCGATCTGGAGAAGTGTTGACATACCCAGTGGGAGCTCCCAAGCAAAAATTGCCCATGAGGGAGTCCTGTCATGGTCAGGCTTTGGCTCAGCTGCCCCTGGTAAAGTGCAACCTCAGCTCTTAAACTGAGGAAGATCCTGGAGGAGGTGGAGCTGGAGACTAATAACTGACTACAGGCCATGCAGGTGAATGGCAAGTTCCTTCTTGAAGGGAGATTTGGACAGTGCACATCCATAGTTGATACAGGCGCTGTGTTTGGTGTACTTTCATCATACTCCTACCCTCTTTAAAAGTCACTGATCAAGGATTTATTTGGAGTGCTTAAATGAAGTTCTCAGCCATGGTATTGCACTGGGAATTGGGAAATAAATCCTGCCAGAACTGAAGCCCTGCTAAGATATCATGATCTCTTACCATCCTCAGAGGACCTCCAAGGAAGGAATGTGCAGGAAGGAACCAGAGACCCAGCCTGGCAGCTACAACTGAGGATGCTACATAGTCAGTTTGGACTTTGGAGGGAAATACAAATGCTGACACCATTTGAAAAGAAAAAACTCAATTACTCTTGAAAAATACATTTTCAAATGCAGAGTTCAAAATATATTTATATATCTATATAAGCTAAATGTTCCTAATTTTTGGACTTTTGGGACCATTTTGCTAAATATTAGATAAACACATTATTTTGCTCTCATAACATTAACTATCAGATAGTGCCACATGAGGTATAAGGTAAGTATTTTGAGGCCAATCAATAGCAAACTTAATTTTAGGATATGAAACATAAAGGAACTGGTAGATGTTGAGATGTTCTGATAGTGTACATATGTCAGAAGTTTATTATTGTTGTTATTATTTGGCACTATGCTAAGAGATTTATCAATATCTCCTTGAATTCCCAAATAACACTATAATGTATGTCATAATAATAATGTCATGATGATTAAAATAGTAATATTAATATTATTCAACACTACATTACTCATTTAACCCCCCTACTAACTCTCTCAAAAATACTAATATTGTTGAAAGTCAAGAAGAGAGGACTTCTCTTGCCTGCTGGTACTGTTTTGTTCGTTACAGCAAAAATAAGTTTATAAATCCTTTGTCATCACCTAGTCAAACATTGCTATATCCTACTGGTTAATTCCCTACACACTCTTGGGCTACATCTGTGACTTACTTTTCACTCATAAGGAGAAATCGGGAGCATCAAGACAGAAAAAGAAAAAACATGCAATTAATAGAGAACCTACTACCTCCAAAGTTTTTGTCTTCCTTATACAAACAGGGATACTGTGACACAATGGAATTCAACTAGTGTCCTTGTGGCTGACTTTGTCTCCAGAGACCATGCTAAATATGCTGTTTCTCACTTCTCACACATACACATGGGCTTTCTCTTACTGTTCATTTTAATGTTATTTGTATAGGGAGTGGGGTAGGAGCTGCTGGGTGGCTCACTGCGTAACTTTTCCTGATCTCTAAATTCAAGACCCATTGCTCACTTTCTTTTTGCTGTAATTTATCTGGATCTGTATTAGCAGTCATTGAAGTGCATGCCGGTCAGACTTTCAGCTCAGCTCTAATGTCCTATGTCAGTGTGCTAAGATTGACAGGCAAATTTATTATAATCCAATTTATCTCTATCTATACTTCTTTGTAGTTGTTTAAATCACATGCTTGTATTTCTCCTTATTTTAAAAGACAGACAACTTGGCAAACTTGCAGAAATTACCATCTCTGATAGTGAAGATTATTTCACAATCCTAAAAATAGAAGAAAAAGAAAGCAAATTGAGGAAAGTAGACTTGATTTTATAGTAAAATGGCCCTGAGGTTTAATTTGGTCTATGCCACTTATCTCCCATGTGATTTGTGATTTGGCCAAATCCCCTTCTCAAAAGGAAGAGAGAGGGTAGCTTTTTATACAATATATGTGGTTGTATGGAAGATTAAATTAAATGACTATAAAATATCTGGGCTATATATAGTAGAAGCTTAAGAAATATAAGTATCCAGAATTTAGGGAGAAGTGAAAATTGATAAATAATTCTCCTGCAGATATCTTTAAATTGAAAAAAAAAAGATTTATGACTCATTTTTCTCTTACTTTAAAATAATATGCTAATTGGAAGCCATGCCAAGAATTTTAAAATATGATAATAATATAGAGTAAATTATAAAGAAAGAAAGCTCCTTCTTTGTGACTCTATAACATGTCAGTTGCAAGCAAACCTGTAAATATGTCCATCTATTCATTCTCCACTCAAAGTTATCTATTCTCAGATAGTGTGTTACACATCAGAGAAATAAAGCTGAGTAAGACTAATACCTACCTCCAAAAAAAGTTAAATGAAAATGTAATTAAATACCATTAATGATGTACAGATATCAAGAATAGACCTGAATTTCATTTCAGGCTCTTTAGTAGAGAAATCTTCAAATTCTAAAATTAGAATTTTAAAGAAAATATTTTTCCACCTAGAAAAAGTTGGACAGTTTATACATAAATATTGTCAGGAGATCTGAGAAATAAACATTGTTTAATCTATTAATGTTTCAAACAAAACCACCAAATAAAGTAACACTGAGTAAGATTGGAACTGTCCCCATAGAACCACCAACTTCAGGGTTGATATCTTTTAGCCTCACCCTTTCTTGCAGCAAAACATCTATCTTCTAAAATTTTTAATGTTAAGGATTTAATGTTAAGGATTCTGAGACTGATACTATTAACAAGGCAACGTTTTATTCTTTTGTAAAGGAAAATAATATAAAATAGAATACTTTATGGAAAGCCCTCCAAATAATTTAAGTGGGCAAGACATTACTGTTATTGATTCCTCATGAAGAAACATAATTGCAGAAATATGGATTAAAAAAAAAAAACTATGGTATTTAATCTATCAGAAGGAAACCTAATCTCATGACAGATCAACATCCAGAATATCCATGGGCAAGTTAATTGCTCAGTTGATGACAGGATTGATTAGGCAGAAAAGCAATTTCCATGAAGCATAAAATTTTGGAAATGAACTGTTTAATTTAATGAGGAAAGTTGCTATATAGACCATTCATGGCTGATCCTATTATTAGTTATACAAGTTCTAAGGTGAACACCAATTCTTATCATTTATGAGAGCCACACTATATTAGTGTAGATCTTTCTTTGAAACCTTATTGAAGTATTTTCACACAAGTCTTCCATGGAGAAGACATGAAATATTTAAAATAATACTAATGAGATTAATCTACAATCACTCTTCTGAAAGAGCATTCCAATCAATCTTTAGAATGGAAGAACAAGTAATATGAAACTCATTATACTTATAGAAAATTATGAGACAGTGAACTTACACAACTTGTTCAAGGTCACAAAATAAAATAATTTCTGACATACAAATAGAATACAGTCCTTCAAAACCCAGCCCAGAGGCTTGTCTACTAATCGCCACCTCCTAAAACATAACTGTAACTCTTAACTATTCTAAATGCTCATCTCTCAAAGTGGATTCTCTTTGTGTTATTATGTTACGTCAATGATATCTTTAAAAATAAATGTATTCTGCTTAAATTGGAGCATCTCTATTGAATCCTCCAATGTCTTCCCTGTCCTTCAGCCCTCCACTCCTTTCCTTAGCATTTTGCTTACTAGTAGCAAAGGTGCCATATTATTTATTAGAAAAGTACCATTAACTGTATGTCACAGCTTAATTTTTACCTGTGCACACAATATATTTCTTGATCTGATTATTAAAAGCAACCTGTGGTAAATAAAATTTTCCTACAAGGTCAGTACTCCACCATTGAAGTAATCAGGTTAGATTTATATTCAGAATGCATAGAGGACCTAGAGGAATACATCAATTTTTATATTTAACCCTACTATCTATTAAAATGGCTTGTTATTAAGCCAAATGTTAATGAAGGAAGAAGACATGTCTATTCAACATGGTGAAAGGATGAACTGCATCTAAGGATCTTATAGCTCATGGAATTATTACCTTTATCGAGCTAAAAATGTACTATTTATTTTATACATTCAATTGTTCTATAGAACTTATACTTTTTGACATTGATTATATATTATATTCCAGTCTATAATGTTAATGCCATTCAGTGACTTAACAGACTGTTTTCATTTTAATATCTTTGTAGTTCAGACCCTAACATGTCACTAGCAGCCCACAGTTAAAGATGAAATGTATTTTCAGGTGGTTATTATGTAACAGGACTGCTGCTTTACTGGGAAAAAGTGTCAGTTTCATAGTTTTCAGGCATCATAATTTTAGCAAGAGGCTTTCAAGCAGCTCAGACTCAGAACTATATGTTTCTGTCCAGGACTCCAAATTAGGTGCTAGTAATGAGACAAATAGAGAGAATGGATTCAGGAGGATGCACCAGTGGTGGCCACCACATCCACTTTCCAGGAAAAGCAGTGACAGTGGAGCAATCTGCAATTTTAGTCTTTCTTAGTGATGCTGATTTCCTTAGTAGACTGGTTTTATGGTGTCACTTTTGTGTCACTGTACTCTTGCACATTTTCTGAGGTTGTCCCTCAACCTCCCCATCAATTGAGTGACTTTTTAAAAATAGCCTTTTAAGAAATTTCTTCTTTATTTAAATCAGAAAGAATGTATTTTAATCATTTTCAAATAAAAACAGTGCAATTGTCAAACACAGCCCTTGTATGTCGATGGATGATTAGGACAGAAAAACCAAACCTGTAATGAATGCCTCAGACCAGTAGAAAATAGTATGAAAGTCCAAAAGTAAATCAGTACAAGATTAAAACTCTCAGCATCTATGTGTTCAAATTCACCTATATGGAAGCTACAATATTTGCAGATATTTCTACTAAAGTAATTTTAAAATCTATTTTGACAAGCTAGAAATATTCTCCTTTGCCAATAAAACCCATGAGGGTAAAAACAGAAAAAAAGTATTGAGACAAAAAAACAAATTCTATTAATCTTGACCTGAAATAAGATCTCATGTCCCTTGACAACTAGCCCAGGTTTTCCTACTAAAATGCACTGCCTCCCAGCTATTTGAGGAGAGAAAAGTGTTCTACTTCAATTACTGGTCTGGTGAATGCTTTGGGAAGTGATCTCTGATCTCTTTTTCTGAAATCGTGGATATTTCTAAATCTTCAGGGAGAAGACTTGAAATACTGAGCACTGTATTAAAGAATAGAATTTTTTTCTGTGTAAAAGATATACCAATCTTAAAGAGAATGTGAGAAATAAAAGAATTAGAGGAGGGAGGGCAACTACAAGAGATAGATCCACAGTGACCATAAATTGTTGATGTTTTTAAGGCAAGGGGCAACCCCTTATGAGCTTTGATAGGGTTTGGATTTTTTTTTAATTCTCTGTGTATTTCTCTACTTCAGAAGCTAATAACTTTGCACACACACAAAAAAAATCCTTTTTAACCACCAATACTACTTAAATACTTAATGTAGTGTGTAAAAGTAAAACAATGCATGCTTAAGACCCTAACGATCCTGTATAGCAAAGTGAAATAAATTTATATCAGTAAAATCTATACCTTGATTTTGTCTGGGGAACTAATTAAATAAGTAAACTTCATTAACCTCTATTTTATGCCTTTAGTAATTTAAATTACAAAACTGAATAGCTGGACTCTTTCTTGAAAAGCAATGTTGTCTTTTTAAGAACTTTGCTAAATAATTAGTCTACTTACTGGTCTTGAGAAACATGGCAATAATCCAAAACAAGCACTTAAAATAATTTGCCTATTTACTTTCACCATTTTTCAAAATGCTTAGAAATCAATAAAAGATTTTTTAATGTGACTTTTTATGGGTCGTAGAAAGAAGAAAATTATTTATTTGAATATATAAAATAAAAATGAGACAGTTTTCTTAGAAAGAAGTAAATAGAAATAAATAAGGCTAACTGGCCACCAAAAGCAAGGTTTATTCAGACAACAGTTTATAGAGAGTGTCCAGAAGAGTGTGTCTATTTATTTAGTTTCATAACTCAGTTGACAGTCTAGCAGTATTTGAAGGTGATTTTCTAATAAGTAAATGAACAGGAGATGTCTTATATATGATTTCATAATGTATTATGGATGTAGGTATATATGTTTTGCTAGAACTTTTTCAGGTATTCATAACTAAGTTAGAACTTTTTATTTCTTGACCTCGTTGGAAATTGAAATTATGATTTGATTTTATAGTAAACCCTGAAAAAATATTTTCTAAATATCTGCTGTTCAGAAAAACTGTTAGTAATGCGTAAGGAAAAGATAGTATGTTATGTTAACAGAGGGTACTTGCCAATTTCCTGCTTTAGTTTGTTTTGTTGTTGTTGTTGTTTTCTTTTTCAGGCTTTGCCTTCTGTAGAGAGTGGGAATGGGACTGTCTTAGAATCCTGGTTTCAAGGAACAGGACTAATGTGGTAGTTACAATTTGAGGAAGAAAGATTTGTGATGTGTGGCATAAGTGAGTCTGTGAGCAATAAGACGTTTTCTTGCAATGCCAAACAGTGAATTTTATAAAAAGATAAATTTGATTTGGACTCTCTTTATCTTTATATTTCCCTAATTTAGAGATTACTCACACACACACACACACACACACACACACACACACACACACACACACACACTGCACAGCACATAAAATTCTATTCACTTCCTATAACATCCCATGTTTTTTCTTACTTTCAGGCATTCAGCATGTTATTTCCCATGTTAATGTATTTTTTTTTTTTTGACGTATTCCATCTGCCTAATTGCTATTCATACTTTAGACCTTAACTTAGGTGTCATTTCCACTAGGAAGCTTTCATGATCGCCAGAATTTCTCCATCCCCCATCACAGTAGTTTCAGTTAAATGCCTTTTCTATATACTCCCATTCCCTGATTTACCTGTATCTGGTACATTTATTGACAACATTAAACTTACCTGTGTACTTATCTATATGTCTGTCTAAATTTTAATTGCTCAGGAATTGTTTAGGTCACATTTATCCTGTATTTTCACTATCTATTATGGTGCCTGGCACATAGAACATCTTCAGTAAATTCTTGTTAAGGGAAGTCTTTAAAATAGTCCTTATAAATCCATGGTCAAAATAGATCATCGTAGATGACAGAATTACTGAAGTATCACATCTGAACTAGGAAAATTAGAAGGAACAATGTATAGTATTGAGTTTTGGGAAGAGTACACTTAAGTAAAGTTGAGTAGAAGGCAAGTTATGAATCTAAAGGGATGAGGAAGGTTATATTGTTGCTCTGTGTTCATGCAGTATTATTGATTGGAAAATTAAAGTTATGGATCTCAGATTTGGGAAGGAAAATACTGATAAAAAAGCATTAGTTTAGCACTAAGTTATTAAATTATGTGAGCATTTTACTCACTCACCTAACTTAATAACCTCACTGCAACCAGAGGGAAAGCTCAAGGAAGCGAAGAAACTCACTAGAAGCCTGATAGCTTCACGGTTCACACTAAGCTCATCTTCATCAACGATATCAGTGCCGTTGTCCCTAAGGCAACAATATGATATGCTGAATTTGTCATGGTAGGCCATAATAGAAAGATAATTAATAATCCTAACGTTATTTTCTTTAAATATTTCTACTCTTTCTTGTTTGTCTCTTACAGTCGACCAACTGTTATTCTCAGTTGTTTTCTCTGACTTTCCAAAGCATTGATACCAATTCAGGTATTTATGACAAGTAAGAAAGCTCAAGGAGCATTGCTTACCAAGCATTTGCCCTCTAAAGAAAATCTGTCCCTATCGTTTATTCTTCTCTTCTAAATTTTCTATCAGGTTCTCACTTATACATCTGGCCTCTGGGTTTAAACTATTATAAGTATTTTCATATGTGATCATTGCCAGTGTGACTTTATGAAAAAAATAGACATTTTGAAATAAATGTCTACATTGCAGAGAGAACGCTTCCTCTATCAATGTTTTACTTCCTCGTGCTCTTCTCAATGCTACTTTTGTATCAGTCAATAGAATCAATCTATCTCTCAGTCTTTCCTCTTTGTCTTTCATTCTGTCTCTCTCTAACAAGTATAGAATGTGACAAACAATACTATTGCCTTATTCTTCTTTTCAAAAAAAGGCTCAAACCATCACAACTACAACAGTTGAGAAATAGTTTTAAAATTATCAACATTAATTTAAACAGATGATTGAAGGTATATTTCTCATACTAGAATATAGTCATTTCACCTAATCAAAATTTTCAAATTTTTTTAAGGCATAGAAATGAAAGTGTGATATAGCTGCCTTGATCTTCTTTGATTATCAGAAATTTAAATTATGATCTGGGCAAATTAAAATCTGAAAAAAATAATTTAGCTAACAACTTATATTCTTATTGTCAGATTTGTATATTCCTATACTTGTGACAGTTTGCAAACCCATGGATCTTACCCGCCAGTGAAAAAAGCTCTTTTTAAAGTCATTTTTCACAAAAAGCTAATCATGCTCTTAATGGCAGTTATTTATAACTTTACTAAAGATTGAAGCATTAAGAAAAAGAATTACACAGAGTTAAACTGTATACAGTTACACTATTTCACTTGCTTTCTGCTGAATTCCAAACTTTCTCTCTAGATATGTGACTCTCTCTACCACAGTCATTATAGTAATTAGTCACCACCATAGCCTGTGACTGCTTCCGTGGAAAGGAATAGAACTTTCAGAATCTTCTGCCTTTCCCAGTCTCCTGGAAGTCTGGAGAATAAAACTGTCATTATTTTGTTAGATAAGGATGACTTTCAAATTATCTATAGTTCAATTTCTATATACATATACTTTATAATATATCTTTGTACCCAACGAGCCTGCTTATATTGTTATTGTACCCATTGAGTGGAACATTCTTTTCCAACCCTACCATCTCAAAAACTAGTCCATTCTTCAAAATCCATTCAAAAGTGACCAATTCTAGGAAACACTCTTCTATTTTCTTTGTCATAATCAATGTTTTTCTGTATATTATAAGTAAATTTGCTTGTCTTTGTTACCTAGTACATATATTCCTTATAGCATCTAACAAATTTCATTGCTCGGAGAAATATTTTTATAATGTTAGTTCAATTTAAGAAATAAATGTTTCATTTTTACAAGCAAAAATCTCAGTTTATCACCTCCAGCTTTGTTCTAACTAGTAGTCTTCTTCATTTCTTTGAGAAGAATAGAAAGATACCAAAAGCTATGGAATTTTATGGCTATCTATAATGAAATGAAAAATTACTATTTTCGCATCTTTGTTAAAAAAATTGTAATTTACAAAGTATAAAGTACATACTTTTAAAGTATATGATTCAAAGGTTGTCAAAATATTTAGAGTATTGTACAACCATCTCCATAATCTGATTTTAGAACATTGACACCAATCCCCCCAAAAAAGTTTGTACTAATTAGCAGTCACTTCCCACTGCCCCACTCCTGGGGGCCTAGACATTATTCTGTTTTCTCTCTATAGAGCTGCCTGTTTCATGTAAAAGGGATACTACAATATATGGTCATTTGTGACTGTCTTTCACTTAGCATAATGTTTTCCATGTTCATCCATGTTGTAGCACGTATCAGTATTTCATTGCTTTTTATCGTAAAATAATATACAGTTGGATGGCTATACACATTTGTCTATTCATTAACAGGTGATGGGCATTTGGAATGGTCTACTTATGGCTATTCTGAATTTTGCTGCTGTGACATTTGTGCACAAGTTTTTTATTTAGATACGTGTTTTCATTTCAAAAGTAGAATTTTGAGATCATATAGTAACACTATGTTAAAAATCTTGAGAAACTACCAAACGTTTCCAAACTGGCTGCACTTTATAAAATATTACATTCCAATCAACATGGCATAAGAGTTCTAATTTCTTCATATCTTTAACAACAGTTGGTATTATCTGTATTATGATTATAGTCATTTTAGTTGGTGTAAAGTTTTATCTAATTGTAGTTTACATTTACAATTCCCTAATGACTAATATTGTTGTGTCTGTTCTTAAGCTCATTAGCCATTCTTACATCTTCTCAGGAGAAATGTTTGTTGAAATTATTTGCCTGGTTTTTAATTAGGTTATTTATCTTTTCATCATTAATTTGGAAGAGCTCTTTAAAAATTCTAGACACCAATCCCTTATTAAATAAATTATTTGCAAATATTTTCTCCCAGCCTGAGTGTTGTATATTCACTTTATTAATGGTGTTTCTTATAGCACAAAAGTTTTTAATTTTGATGAAATCCAGATTCCCTTTTTTTGTCTTCTGTTGCATGTGTAGTTGTCATGCCTGTGCTTTTGATAAGAATCTTTTGCCAAACTCTAGATCATGATGAATATGTTTTCTTCTAAGAAATTTAAATCAATCTTTTTACCCTTACTGTTGTTCTTTATTTCTTCATGTAGATTCAAGATACTGACTGGTGTATGACCATTTCAACTAGAAGGACTCCTTTGATTATTTCCTATAGAGCATATATGATAGCAATGAATTTTTTCAGTTTTCGTTTATTTAGATATCTTGATTGTTAAGGAGAGTTCTGACCAATATAGAATCCTTGGCTGACAGTCGTTTTTCTTTATCTTTTTTAAATTAAATTTATTGAGGGTGAAATTGGTTAATAAAATTGTATAGGTTTCAAGTATACAGATTAATAATGACATCATATATATATATTGCATTGTGTGTTCATCACTCAAAGTTAAGTTTCCCTATATCACTTTATATTTGACCCCCTTTACCCTTATCTACCTCCTTTCCTACCCCCTTTCCCTCTGGTAACTACTAACTGTCATCTGTGTCCATGAGTATCTGTTTGTTTGCCTGATTCATTTGTTGCTTTCAGTTTTATATCCCACATATGAGTGAAATCATATGGTTCTCAGCTTTTTCTGTCTAACTTATTTCCATTAGTGTGATAATCTAAAGACCCATCCCTGTTGTCACAAATGACAGCATTTCAACTTTTCTTATGACTGAGTAATAGTCCATTGTATATATGTGCCACGTCTTTATCCAGTCATCTATCAAAGGGCATTTTTTTTCAGTATTGTGAATATGTTATCCCACTGCCTTCTGGCTTCCAGAAATCAGAGGTTTCTAAAGATAAATCAACTATTAATGTTATTGAGGATCATTTGTCTGTGTGAGATGGTGAGTTACTTCTTTCTTCCTGTACTTTAAAGATTCTCTCTTTGTCTTTTTGACCATTTGATTATATGATCTGTGTGCGAATCTCTTTGGGTTTATCTTATTTGAGCTTTTGAGCTTCTGGATGTGTAGATGACTGTATCATCTTCAAATTTATGAAGTTTTCAGGCATTATTTGTTCAAATATTACCATTATTTGTTCAATGTTACCACTCCTCAGGTAATCACAATCAACCAGTTTCAATATTCACTGATTCTTTCTTCTTCCAGTTCAAATCTGTGTCTGTGTTCCTCTAGTTAATATTTAATTTTAGTTACTTTTCAGCTCCAGAATTTATATTTTTATAGTTTTTTTGATATTTTCTAATTTGTGAGATATCATTGCTACATTTTCTTCTTTGAGCATATTTATAATATTTATCTAAATATTTGTTTAATAAGTTTAATATCTGAGTTTCCACAGAGACAGTTTCTATTGATTTGCTTTTTTTACCATGTGCCTGGGCCATTCTCTACTGTTTCTTTTAATGCCTCATAAGTTTCGTTGTGGGATAAAGTAAATAAATAAAGTAGTATTGGATTATAAAATAAATATACGTGATATATAAATATATAAATATATACCGACATGTATAGCTCTAAATGCCTTATTAAAAAAGAATGATTTCAAATCAATAACCTAACTTTTCTCTTTTAGAAATTAAAAAATTAAGAGCAAACCAAACTCAAGAGAAGCAGAGGGAAGGAAATTGTACATATTACAGACAAAATGAAAAATAGTATAGAAAAGCAGTAGAGAAAATCAACAAAATCAAAGTTAAATTTATAGATTCATTTGAGGAGACTTAACATCACCTGCAATCCATGAACTCGCTATATATTTATATTTGCTTAGGTCTTCTTTGACTCATCTGTGTTTTTTCTAGTTTTCAGAATCTTAAATTTTATGTATTTTGTTGGATTTATATCTAAGTATTTCATATCTTTTGGGCTAAACAGTGTTTTTAAATTTTTTCAATTTCCAATTTTTTATTATTAGTATAAAAATTGGTGTTGTGCATTAATCATGTATCCTATTAACTTAATAAACTACTTTATTAGTTCTATTAGTTCCATTGTATATTTTTTGAGATTTTCTATTTAGAAAACACTGCCACAATGAATAGGTAGTTTTGTTATTTAACTTTGTCTTAATGTTACAAGGAGGACTAACGCACTTTCCCATCTTTCTTCACCATAGGTGGAAGTGGAATCCTTATTTTCATTGCTTTTGATATACTTTTTTTCCCCTACATTTATTAGAACCCAATACAAGACTAAGATAACTTCATCTTACTATATCCATTAGCTGTTTAAAATTAAAATCAAAAGAGATTACCAGGGATTCCATATTCTATACCCCACTTCAAAAAGTATTAATGGTAGATTCTATGTGTCTTTGCATTAACTTCCCAAAGAAGCCTCCTTATTCAAGAATACATAAAAATTTAGTCCCTGAATAGAGTCTAAAGCTCTCTTGAGAATATCTGTAAGAGGTATACTTCTAGAAACAGGAGACTTAAAGATAGTGATAATCTCTGCTAACAATGCTAGAGAAGGGCCCTACAAATGAAACAGTGACCTTAGATGAAGGAAAAGACAGATTTAAATGAAGGAAATTTTAGTGTATGTGTTTTAAGAAGATGATAAATTAAAGTGGTCTAGGAGGTTGAATGAGAGTGATGGGTAAATAGAAATCTATAATCACTTTCTTAAATCTGTGCCCCTTTACATGGAAAATTTGAATACAACTTCACTTTTGTTAAATATGCAACCTCTTGACATCAAAAATGTCCCTCTATCAGATAGAAAATGTAAAGGGAAAGGAGTGTGTGTGTGTGTGTGTGTGTGTGTGCGCGCGCGCGCGCGTGTATGTATATAATAGAAAACCTAGTTAATAAGAGAAAACTTAATTCAAAGGAGGGCCAGCTATGTGGGCATGCAACCTGTATAGTCACTTACCTTGGGATCAGTTTAATGCTTTTCTGTCACTTTTTGAAATTCTTAATAATTTTTGAATGAAAGAATCTACATTTTCATTTTACACTGAGTCCCACAAATTATCTAAGCCTATCTTCTACAAAGAGTTTGAAAAGATCAGTTTATACCTCTGAATACTAAATCAGTTTCTATGGCTTTTGTCAACTTAATGACTCAATAAAAAGTTCTGAGCTGTGTCTGGTGATTTTCTATACAATGGCAGAAAAAGAGGGTGTACTGAGGGAGAGTAGAGAATTCCTATATAGTCATAGATAACTAGGTATTTTTTCATATTAAGTTTATTATATTCTGCAGACAACTAGACTTATCTATGTTTAACTTTAGGGACTACCTTTCTTTGTCTTCCTACTTTGTCATCATTTTATGCAATAAACATTTGCACTGGTCATTGCAAAAGTAGTAATTTTCTGATCTATATGCCTGCATGTTCTAGTACAGAATATTCATTGCCATATAGGATAAAAAAGCTTGATGTACACTATGCCAGCTGAATATCAGGTTGATGCCATTTGAGTGTTTATTCCTATTAATAAGCTACTTTCCTCAGGATCAGAAATTCAAGAAATATTCTTCAGTTACTGTATAGACATGTGTCATTCACCATATCACTTTCAAGTTCTCGAAGCTTCAATTCTCTGAGGCTCTAATACTCTAACACAATTTAGAGGTTAAAATGTGTTATGTCTTCAACAACTGCAAAGTTTTTATCAAATGTGGAACTCTATGACTACTATATATTAATGCAAGTTAAATCAAGGCTACTGATAGGGGTAGGGAGGAAGCAACCATTACATTACAGTGGGAGGAGCAGTGGCTCTGATGTCAAGCTAACTTTGATTTAAATCACCACTTTTTCATCACCACTGCTGCAGGGTACCTCTACTTTTGTCTGTAAAACAGGGGCAAATACATAAATAAATCAACACCTATATTAAAAATATTATTCCTCTTATCCTTACTAGGATTTTATGTATTTACATAGCCATCATCAGCTACTGTACCTGAATATTATGTCTCCCCTTGCACTCTTCCCAGGCTTCATTTATTATTTTTTTCATTGCCAATTTTTTTAAGTTATCGTTCCATCTCCTCTAATGTAAGCTGTCTCAAATAACTTTATGAAGAATTTGGAGCAACAAAAACTAAGTATTAATCAGAAACAAGGCCATAATTACATGGGCAATATAAAGTGCAATTTAGCTATTTAACACTGGCCTCTTTTTAGAATGAACAAGTTTTAAAATGTGGAACACTGAAATTTATTATCTAATAATTACAGCAATGTAAAATGATGATAAATGTGTAGAAGCAATTTTATTTAATGTATGCACATATTTAAACAGAAAGCCCCAAAGAATGCATACATTAGATGTTTTGATTAAAAAAATGATTTTGTTCAGATATATTTAACATCCTGAAAATTCCAGGTAGTTATCTACAACATATAATTTTTCTTAATCTAAATTGCCTTGCAACTTTGTTTTGAAATTAAACAACAAAGGTACAGTTATGGGACTAAAATAAAACCCTAAGAAGATTGCTCAATCATATTCATTAACATAGCTCATAAAAGACTGCATGCTCTTGTTTCACTTTCAATTAAAATCACAGTTTTATTTCCTCATTTCAGTCCTGTTGCTAATATTTCCTTAGAGACAAAAATCTACTATCCCCTAGGTTAATCTGCTTTGCCTCCTAACAAATAATCTGATCTTGGATGTCACTTAGTAAATATAAATATTATTTTAAATATGTTTTCAAGTACTACTAACAAGGTTTAGTTCATCAGAAAATATTTGGAGTGGCATAGATTCAGGTCAGTTGCCTCCCTTTTAGACCATATTTAACAATTAAAATAAAGCAATAAAATAAAAGTGGGGGAAAAAAAATCCAGAGTCTTAGCCCTGATATTTCATTAACTAACTTATCTTAGAGAAGTTTTCTAACATGTATGTTTCTTATTCTTGAAATACAGGTTTTACTAATTAATATTCAACTAATGCCCTCTATTAAAAGAGACTGTTTTGGGGGGTGCTACCCCAAAATGTCAGGTGTTAAAATTGTGTTTAATTAGGAAAAATTATCAAAAGCCAAGGTAACATTATACTGCTTTTATAAACTGCAGGCTATACACTTGTGCGATGATGGAATACACACACACATACACATGCACACACAAATACATACACGCATGCACACATCTAACACCCATTTTACTTACTTTTCATGAAAATCATGTAAAAAAAGCGTAGTACCTAACTGTCATAACCCCTTACTTATGTTTCATTTCTTTCCAGATTTGCAGGCATTCCCCTTCTGACAGAGTTGTCAAGGCCTATTAAATATACTGTAGTATGTGGTCAGTTGCTAAAGATCTCCTTTCTATACTGAGCAACTTATTCCTTTAATTGACAAGAGACCTAATAGAACAAGAAGAATGGAATATATAGTAAAGAAGACATTTCTGCAAATGATCACTGCTTGATGAGATAACCAGATTTTATATTCAATACAAGGATTCATCTTTACCCTTCTTACCTGACAATGCATAATTTTTCTTTTTAATGGCCCTTTTCATTTTGAAGGTCTTCCCTTAGATTTCACAATTTAACTTTATCTTACTTCTACTTATCTCTTTCTGGAACCTCTTCCTTGCTTCCACACCTCAGTCAGCTTAGTATGCTCAGAGTATCTATGTGTGTGCATACTTATATGCAAACATATATACATGTACAAATACATGTATATACATATGTATACATACATACACACTATGAGGATTATAATAAAAACATATATATATATGTCTATATGTGTATCTGAATATATATGCAATCTTCCTGAGTTCTGTTCTCAGCCTTTTATCTTCTCAATTGTCATAAATTCTTTAGTCTTAAATCTATATCTGCAGCACCACAATTCACTACTTAGCGAGGAGGGGTTACCTAATTAGAAACCCATCTAGTAGATACGACAGATAGCAGAAAGTTAATTTGCCATCATCTTCCCTGCACTTCTCTTCCACAATCTGATTTTTCCACTTTGTTCAATAGTCTAGCCACTGTTACTATAGCATTAAAACCTGTTAATTAATATCAATATTTTATATATATCTCTCTCTCAGAAATTTGTCCCCAAGCCAGTTCAATATAATTTTTCAGATACATCATGTGTCACATGTTTTCCCTTCTCCATTTCCTACCTTAAGTCAACATTTTATTACCTTTTTTGGACTACTAACATAGCTTCCTAAGATATCTCTGACTCTAATTTCTGTCTAAAACCCTATCTCCACCAGCCAACTATCCCCCATATTAAGTTAAAGCTATCTTTATTTATTACTTTATCATTAGTTTCAAGTGTACAGTAGATTGGTTAGACATTTATATAGTTTATAAAGCTATCCCCTAATTGTTCCTTCTCTTCTCTGGCTCTCCACCTACCCGTTACATTAATGCTAACTGCATTCTTTATGTTGTGCTTCCCTTCCCCATGACTATCTATCAACTACTGATTTGTACTATGTTAGAGCTATCTTTATCAGACAAAAATCTAATCATATTTTTGCTGTAATTAAAACTCAATGCACACACAATCAAGTGGCATTTAATGGTTCCCAGTTTTTTTTAAATTGCACCCTTACCTCTTTTTATGTAACTCAACTGCTCTCAATTCTAGATTCATGAGATATTTTAACACAACTTTCTCAGTAATTGAGAGGACAAGTAGAAAATAAATTAACAAAGACAGGAATTATGTTCAAAATTCCCTAAAACAAATGATCCTAATTAATATTTATAGAAAAACATATGTAATATTTGCCAATACTCATTGTTTTTAAGTACATACAGGACTTTCACCAAGAAAGAGTTTGTTAATTACAAACTTATATAGTATAACTTTTGACTACAAAGACATTTAATTGTAATTCAATAATGGATATATATCTAGAAAATCCCCCATTTGGAAATTAAGCAACACACTTTTAAATATGTCATGCATCAAGAAAGAAATTACAATGAAATTGAAAAATTATAGAAACACAACATACTAAATTATAGGACAATGGAAACAACACTTCGAAATTTGTGGGATGTAGAGAGAACACTGCTTAGTATGGAAATTATAGCTTTAAATATGTATATCAGAAAAGAAAAGCTTTAATTCACTTATCTAAGTTTGGGAAAATAATAAAGGTAGGGTATATATCAATGAAATAAAAAACACACAAACAATAATTAAAATTTCAAAGACGAGCTAGTTTTTTGAACCCTTAGTAAAATGATAAATTTCATAGCCGCAAATAATATGGAAGGAAAGAAGAAGGAAGGAAGGAAGAAAGGAAAGAAAGAAAGAAGGAAGGAAGGAAGGAAGGAAGGAAGGAAGGAAGGAAGGAAGGAAGGAAGGAAGGAAGGAAGGAAGAAGGGAAGGAAAAGAAGGAAGGAAGGAAGGAAGGAAGGAAGAAAGGAAGGAAGGAAGGAAGGATGGCGGCATGGCGGCGGCGGCATAAAATCAGGCGGCGAAAATGAAAATTCCAGAAGGAAGATCAGGATTAGGATAAATAATAATAAATTCATAATTCATACATTCATACATTCAATCCATCAGTCAATCCTCCATCCATCAATCAATCCCTCCTCACGCCATCATTCTCCTGTACATAAATTCTACAACTTAGATGTGATAGACAAAAATCTCTGAGAAAGAGCCTACCTAAACTGACTGAAGGTAAAATAGAAAATCTCAATCTCCATGTATCTATTAAATACTTTACATTCATACTTAATAACTTTCCCATAAAGAAATTTATTTCACCAAAAGACAAAAATTTACTTTTATAAAAGACATTTTCAAGAAAGTAAAATGGCAGGCCATAGACTGGATACAATTATTTGCATTACATATATCAAAGATTTTATATCCAGAATACATGAAGAATTTTTATAACTCAATAATAAGAAAAAAGCTTTCCAAACACAAGTAAAACTTTGATAAACACTTCACAAAAGAATAAATACAAATGGCTAATAAGCAAAGTAAAGTTACCTAATATCAATTATTATCAAAAATGCTAATTAAAATAACAGCGAGATATTTCATTTCCACAAAAATTGCTAAAAGTAAAGACTGGAATGTTAAGTGTTGAGGATGCCTGGTCTCTGGAATTCTAATATATTGCTAGTAAGAATATAAAATGGTATAACTACTTTGACAAATGATTTGGTAGTTTGTATAAAGTTTAAGCATACACATAAGGTAGTTTGTATAAAGTTTAAGCATACACATAACCTGTAACCCAGGGATTCCACTTCTAGTAATTGGTACAAAATAGGTAAACATATGCCCACAAAGCAATTGTTCATAACAGATTTATTGAAAACAGCAAAAAACTGGAAACAATCTAAATATTTACCAAAAGGTGAATTGAAAGGCTATTGTGGTTTATTAGTGTATTAAAAAATCCTCAATAATAAAATGGAGTAACTATTGATACATGCAACATGTATGCATCTTGCAGACATTACACTGAGCAAAAGAATCTAGACACAAAAGAATGCACAACTGATGTTTCTATTCATGTGGAATTCTACAATAGAGAAAACTAAGTGTGATCAATATCAAATCACTGGCTGCTTGGGGGAGGGAAAATTGGCTGCAAAAGAAAAAATGTTCTAGAGAGATAGAAATGCTCCATAACTTGCTGTTGCAGTTGCTCAGTTTGTATATTTGACAAAGATAATCAACCTATATGCTTAATATATGCAAATGTTATTTTATCTAAGTTACATTAAATTTAATATTAAAAAAACTTTCTTATAAAATGTACTAGACTAGATACTTCTAAAATGTTAAGTATAATAATGATGAATATTTTAAAAGAAAATCAAAATAATAATTTTAATTGCAAAATAAGAGTTGTTTAGTCATGAAGGTGATGTTGATACCAACAGTAATCATAATATATGTTTTACCAAAGTTTATGGGTTATATGCCACTTTAATAGGCAATATCTTTTATGTCTATATAAAATATCTTACAATTCCATGAGGAATTCGGGGTTAAGAAACAAAGGCAAAATTGTAAATAACTTCTCCAACATTTTTCAGCAGAACCTCTTTTCAAATCCAGGGTGTTTGATTCCAGATTCCATATAAATTTAATAGGATCTACCTTCACATATGTAAGTTAGCGATCTATAATATGTCTAATATCTAATACCTGATTTTTAATTAATAATCAAAAAACTAGATTTCTTAATCTAATATGGAAACAACATTAAGAGAACTTCCAAATTATCTTTAACCTACTCTTGTTTCTAGAAGCTAAGAGCTCACTATAAAGCAATGGTGTTAACCTTGGTTATAAATGAAATCAACTAGGAAACTTAAAAAATATATATCCTGATGTGGAGGCTGTGTCTTTGACTTAATTAGCACTCAGGCCTCAAGATT
>NW_024344374.1:310968-330771 GCF_902729225.1 Pteropus medius
CTACAATTATTTCAGAAATTTAAAAAATATAAAAAAATATTATGAACAACTCTGTGTACATAAATTCTACAACTTAGATGTGATAGACAAAAATCTCTGAGAAAGAGCCTACCTAAACTGATTGAAGGTAAAATAGAAAATCTCAATCTCCATGTATCTATTAAATACTTTACATTCATACTTAATAACTTTCCCGTAAAGAAATTTATTTCACCAAAAGACAAAAATTTACTTTTATAAAAGACATTTTCAAGAAAGTAAAATGGCAGACCATAGACTGGATACAATTATTTGCATTACATATATCAAAGATTTTATATCCAGAATACATGAAGAATTTTTATAACTCAATAATAAGAAAAAAGCTTTCCAAACACGGGTAAAACTTTGATAAACACTTCACAAGAGAATAAATACAAATGGCTAATAAGCAAAGGAAAGTTACCTAATATCAATTATTATCAAAAATGCTAATTAAAATAACAGCGAGATATTTCATTTCCACAAGAATTGCTAAAAGTAAAGACTGGAATGTTAAGTGTTGAGGATGCCTGGTCTCTGGAATTCAAATATATTGCTAGTAAGAATATAAAATGGTATAACTACTTTGACAAATGATTTGGTAGTTTGTATAAAGTTTAAGCATACACATAAGGTAGTTTGTATAAAGTTTAAGCATACACATAACCTGTAACCCAGGGATTCCACTTCTAGTAATTGGTACAAAATAGGTAAACATATGCCCACAAAGCAATTGTTCATAACAGATTTATTGAAAACAGCAAAAAACTGGAAACAATCTAAATATTTACCAAAAGGTGAATTGAAAGGCTATTGTGGTTTATTAGTGTATTAAAAAATCCTCAATAATAAAATGGAGTAACTATTGATACATGCAACATGTATGCATCTTGCAGACATTACACTGAGCAAAAGAATCTAGACACAAAAGAATGCACAACTGATGTTTCTATTCATGTGGAATTCTACAATAGAGAAAACTAAGTGTGATCAATATCAAATCACTGGCTGCTTGGGGGAGGGAAAATTGGCTGCAAAAGAAAAAATGTTCTAGAGAGATAGAAATGCTCCATAACTTGCTGTTGCAGTTGCTCAGTTTGTATATTTGACAAAGATAATCAACCTATATGCTTAATATATGCAAATGTTATTTTATCTAAGTTACATTAAATTTAATATTAAAAAAACTTTCTTATAAAATGTACTAGACTAGATACTTCTAAAATATTAAGTATAATAATGATGAATATTTTAAAAGAAAATCAAAATAATAATTTTAATTGCAAAATAAGAGTTGTTTAGTCATGAAGGTGATGTTGATACCAACAGTAATCATAATATATGTTTTACCAAAGTTTATGGGTTATATGCCACTTTAATAGGCAATATCTTTTATGTCTATATAAAATATCTTACAATTCCATGAGGAATTCGGGGTTAAGAAACAAAGGCAAAATTGTAAATAACTTCTCCAACATTTTTCAGCAGAACCTCTTTTCAAATCCAGGGTGTTTGATTCCAGATTCCATATAAATTTAATAGGATCTACCTTCACATATGTAAGTTAGCGATCTATAATATGTCTAATATCTAATACCTGATTTTTAATTAATAATCAAAAAACTAGATTTCTTAATCTAATATGGAAACAACGTTAAGAGAACTTCCAAATTATCTTTAACCTACTCTTGTTTCTAGAAGCTAAGAGCTCACTATAAAGCAATGGTGTTAACCTTGGTTATAAATGAAATCAACTAGGAAACTTAAAAAATATATATCCTGATGTGGAGGCTGTGTCTTTGACTTAATTAGCACTCAGGCCTCAAGATTATTTTTATTCTTCCCAGGGGATCCAAACATACAACTTAAATGTGAACACCACTAATATAAAATGTTGCATATCTAGCTTCATGTCAGAGCATCTCTGCCTTTCAATTAAAATTTAGAAAATAGTTCTTGGCTTTACATTCCTTGCTTATGCATAGCAACATACCTTCATTCTTAGTTCTTTGTACTGAATAACAACCAGAAGCAGTTGGTCATTTTGTGATTTCTGAATTACTTCTGGCCAATTCGCTCTTGTTTATTAACACTGCTTATAATAATACTGGCTTTTCTAACTATTCTTTCATGGATACCTGTGTCAAATTTAGTGACAAATTTTACAAACTGAATGGTTGCATCCTCGGAGTTCACTCCTGTTTTCACATGTCACCAGCTTGGCTTTGGCAATCTATCTTCTGGACTTAACCAGTGGTTTAGTAGACTAAATGGTTTAGTGGACTAAACAGAGTTAGTATCTGAACTCTGTTTCAATTGGACTCTGTTCTTATCTCTTGGCTTTAGAAATCTGGCCAGCTCTGCAGGTGCAGTAAGAGGTAATGCCCCAATTTAAATTATCTCCTCTATAGAAAGGAAAATAAATCTCTATAAAATCATCAAATGTAGCAGAATGGATCAGGCTAAAACTGTAAAAATATTTGAAATTTTTTAAAAATATTTGAAATTCATCCAAAAGAAAATTAAGTACATCCAAAAGAAAATTCTTATATATAAGAATAGATAACGAGAATATTATGATTGGTATCTTAGATTCCAGTGAGGCAGGCATTTTGACATCTACTATACTGTAAAAGTCTCCTAATTTAGTGATATATGAAACTTTTCTCTCCATTAATGTGAGATTCTTGAAACAAGTGCAGGTCAGACATCACAATGAATCTGCTAGGAAGAAATAATGAAAGTATCACTTAGAGCCAGTTCTCTGGAGAGAAGTGCCTCACATATCAAACAATATTTAAATAATATCACCTAAGAAATTAAGATTCATCTAAGAAGTACACGTAAGGGAAATTACTGAAGGAACCTTTGCTTTATTATCTCAGCGTTTGAAGATAGTATATTGGGGTCGTTGATGTTAACATGAGAATTACAAGTTCATATTTGCCGAAAGAACAAAAATTTCCATTTCTGTTCATTTTATCACTAAGTACCATTAAAGAGAGAATTTCATTTGTGCAACCTTTCCAAGGTAAATTATAAAGCTTGTTCACTTGGACATTTTTTTTTCTTTAACTTCATAACTAAACATGAGGGCGCAAACAATATTTTTAACTCCATTTCTTCATGGGACAATTTTTTATTTTTATTTTTTACATGAAAAAGAGAAGGCAGAAAACAGAATCCTTTACTATTAATTGATATATCACAGAAGAAGCAACTCATGTTATTGACAGAATTAGAAGTCTGTAGTATCTTCTCCAAGATGTTTCTTCAGCATCTTTCAAGGCATCTAAATTATTTTTTTACATTCATATCTCATTTTATTCTGGTCATTATCTTCAATTATCACAAAATGATGAAGCTGTTTGTTATTCTATATTGTTGTTTTTGTTGCCAAAAAATACTAAATAATTAATTTCTAACCTTTTGGGTCAAGTTTTTGGAAAGAAACTTTATGTTTCTCTTTTAAAGCTATGTTCTAGTTCAGCATGTTTTCAAATGTGTGTCTTTTGTAGATCCCGTTCAAAAATAAAAGCAGATGGTGAAAGAGTTCTTTGTCTGAGTTCTTTGTCTATTGGAAGTCTCACTGTGGTTAAGTAAAATAACAAAATTTCATGTTTTGTTATTTTACTTAATAATACATTTTACTGACTTGCAGGAAAATTATTTCATTTTGTTTGGAAAAGGACTGTCAGAATTCATCCTGATGGGCACATGAAGTGTAATTGTAATCCACCTCTTTTTTCGCTTTTGAAAGGGGGCTTGGAACAGGGAAGTGGAGAAAACGCATTTTTGGATCTACAAAAAAGTTCCTTATCTATACAATCAATAAATGCTATTTCCAACTTCTGAGACACTGTTCCAAGAACTGGTTACAATTAGTGAACTAGATACACAAATTCCTAGCTCTGAAGACTTACAGCCTAGTAGCTAAAACAGATGATAAACAAATAAGCAAATAATTCAAGAATATAATTACAAATTGTGGTAATATGAAGGAAATAAACAGGGCTTATCATAGGTAGTATGATGTAGTAGAGACCACTTAATTTTTTTCACTTGATTTTTTAAAATAATTATTTTTAACTTTTCAATTACAATTGACATAAATATTACATTAGTTTCAGTGATTAGTTTTCTAATCACAACATAGTGATTAAGACATTTATATAATTTACCAAGTGCTCACCCTAATAAACCCAGTACCCATTTGACACCATACATAGTTATCATGATATTTGTGACTACATTCCCTATGCTATACTTTATATCCTGATGACTATTTTGTAACAAGCAATTTGTACTTCTTAATTCTTTTTTATCCATTTCCCCATGGTTTCCACATGGCAACCATGAATTTGTTCTCTCAATCTGTGAGTTGGTTTCTGTTTTGTTCATTCATTTATTTTTGTTTTTTAGATTCCACATATAAGTGAAATCTTATGGTATCTGTCTTTCTCTGACTTATTTCACTTAGCATAATACCCTCTAGGTCCATCCATATTGTTACAAATGGCAAGATTTCATTCTTTTTATGGTTGAGTAATATTTCATTATATATATATACATACATATGTTTGTATACCACATCCTCTTTATCCATTTGTCTGTCGATGGACACTTATGTTGCTTCAGTGTCTTGGCTATGATAAATAATGCTGCAAAGAACTTATAGATGCATATGTAGTTTCACATTAGTGTTTTGAGTTTCTTTGGATAAATACCCAGAAGTGGAATTACTGGGTGTTTCTTTGTCTCTTGTTATAGTTTTAAAGTCTATTTTGTCTGGTATATTGCTGCCTCAGACTTTTTTTTTTTCATTTTTGTAATCTTTCTATCCACTTACCTTTCAGCCTGTGTGTCTTTTGATCTGAAGTGAGTCTCTTATAGGCGGCATATTTAAGGGTCTTGTTTTCTTATCCATTCAGCTACCCTATATGGGACAGTTTTTAAATTTCTTAAGGTTTAATTTATTCAAAGATGTTTCTCTCTCAGCTTTTTCTACTGCACATCCGTCCAACAGTCAGCTTTTTCTACTGCACATCCCCCCAACGGTGTGAGAGAAGCAAAATTAGAATTCTACCTCCTGTATATCTAACACAGATACTTAGTAGGTAGCAGTTAGAAGGTTGAGAGTTCCTGAGAATGGAAGTACTTCACAATCTAAATATTCATGAGAGCCCTCCTGCTTTCTGTATAATTGACACAAACTGTTTTAACGTTTGCATGATTGACCTTGCCCTAGATTTCACTTATTAATGTTAGAGAATGGTATTTTTGATGAGCAGCCTACTCTTTCTGGTTAAGCTTTATCAGCTAAGATGGCATTTCATGTTTTAAGTTAAAGAAGTCACAGTCAATAATTTTATAACAGTCAGAATATCCTCCTAAAGGCCAATTAAAGAATAAAACGCTTCCGTTGATTAGCAATATTTTCACTTTAATAAACCAAATCTGTCGACCATTTTAAAAGTATAAAAATACTGTTTTGTAATTAAGTTTTAAAATGCAGAGTATTATCCAATTTTACCTTAAATATGATCCATAAGGTCTTTCAGTTATTTTATCTCCAATACAACTCAGAACAGTTTTACCTGTAACATGTATGCTTGATTTAAATCCTAGTGAAACGCCTGCCTGCTCTGTCTCCTTTCAGCCATGAGTAACTGTGAGCTAATGTGAATTTTATTTTCTATTTCTGTGAACTACTTTACCCCTCAACTAGATAAAATTAAATGGCAAAAAGTGATATATAGAAAAGTTATATTTCAAAATTGAATCCAAAAATACTTACATTTATCTGATCACTCCTCAGAAACTATGTTATTGTTTGTATAATCCTTTATGTTATAGCTTTGATTTTGTAGACTCATGTGCTTTAATTAAGCAGATATCCATCACAGAGAGGTCATCACAGGTAAGGGGACAAAAATTAATCAATTAAATTTACATCTTTAAATTAAGGAAATCAAATAATAACATGCAAAAAAGATAAAATTACGCTAATATAGAATTGCAACATAAATAGAATATCTATCCTTTATAAAATTATAAAGAATGCAAGGAAGTACTTACCATAAAAATAGGATAGTGCTTACCTACCCTAACTTTTAATGGTAAGAGAAGGTATTATGATTAAAATAAGACATGCAAGAAGCTTCTAGACAGTTAATAATATTCCTGGAGTGTTAATAAAATTATTAAACATCATGATTTTAAGTAGTAGATCTGTGTTGTTTGCTCTTTTACTTATATATGTTTTATTTTACAAAATTGAAAATAATAGAAAAAGTGAAATCTTATCAAAGAATAAATGGTAAAGCAACAGAAAAAAATTTAAAAAGTAGAAATTATATTAGGAACAAAATGGGAAAAATATCCTAAGAATCATAATATAGGCAAAATTTTACAATAAATATCCTAAATATCTAAATTAATAATGTAAATAAATGTTTGAGAAAATCACACAAAATAGGAAAAAGAGTAATTCATGCAAATTAAGTAAAAAGACTAAATTTTAATTACATAAAATGTTACAGACATGAACAGACAACAGAAATCTAAAGTAAGCATTACCAGTATCTTTAACAATATAATTTATATATAAAATGGAGAGATAATCCAGTCAGCAGAGAATGAATCTTAATAAAAACAACTTGGAAATGGAGAAATAAAAAAATACTGGCAGTAAGTATAGGATCAATGAAATTAAAGATAGAATTAAAATCTTTAAAAATGAAGTTAGTTGTGGTAGCAAAAACAGAATGTATTTACTGTAATGTAATCTTTTAAATAAAAACTGTCTAATATAAAAGTAGTTTGTTGATAAAAGCTTGGGTAAATGCTTCCATAACTTTCTAGGAAGAGGGATTTCAGGTAAAGGGAAAGGGCATCTAGCATTAATTTTGTTCTTCGTTTTAATGTATTTGTGACATTAGGTATTCCTTACTATCTGTTGTTTATTTTCTATCTGCGACTTCTCACGCCTATATTATTATTTGCATCAGAGGGGAGGACCTTAGAAATAAATGTCCTAGAATCAATTTTCATGTTTACTTCTGAATTAGAGTCTGTCAATGAGAGGAACTTGCTCAAGAGGGAAAAGCCAAGGAAAACCTCTTATTTTCATTGATAGTAGCAGACTGCCAAACAGCAAGTTCTTTTGATCACCTGAACAGGTACTTTAGGCAGCTAAGGTAGTTCGAGGTAGCTTTTCTGCTATTCTTGAAATTCACAACGGTTTGAAAACAAGCTTTTATTATTCACTGCTTCTGTTCTGCAGGCAGTTGGAATGCTGGAGAGTGACTTTACTAAGAGCGTTGAGAGTCTTTTGGCATTACAGGTAGCTGAGATGACCTGCTATTGCTTCATTGTCCACCCATCACCCTTCCAGTGTCATGTAAACTCTGATTTCCTGTGTTAGAACTTTTTCTCCTACATTTACAGTAACTTCTCCTTTCCTGTCTGAATCCTGACTGGTTCGATTATTTCTTCATTCTTATAATTGAGATATAGAGAATATTTTTATTTAATGTTGTAAAGGTAACCACTGATAAATCTAAGCTACAGTTCTAAATTATGGAAGAGTGAGAGTTAGAGGAGATGGGAAAATATTGAACAAAACACATATATATATTTAAGTATGTATATTTAAATATTACATGAACTTACTGAAGCAAAAATATAGGTAAAGATATGAGCTAATAATAGAAAGAAATAACAGATTAAAATATTAATATTGGACACAACTAAATACAAGTCAAAAATCATTAGGTAAGGCTAATCAGTTTACTATATCATGCTGAAAAATAAAAATCTTCAGTGAAACCATGTGCTATTCTGAATATCAGTCAATGCCATTAAAGACCACGAAATAACATGAATGTATTGTATGTTATACATTAAGTTATATATAATACATTTATATGTTGTGTTATATATTATATCATGATATGTTACAAATATCTGGAGACAAGTATATAATTATTTGAAAAACTTGAGGAGCTTATAACTGGAAATAATGTTAAGAAACATATAAAATATTTTTAAAACCTAAGAGCTCATTAAGTTTGTTGGTTACAAATAAACATACAGTTAGTGAGTCAGTCACTTCCCTCTAAAGAAACAGTGACATAAATATAATAGAAAAAAAAGCACATAATAGAAATGTATATTATATATTCATATATTATGTATTATGCATATATTGTGCAACATGCACATATATGATAAAAGAAAATATTCCATTCATAGTAGTATAATGGCCACAATAACATCAACATAACATGGAACTATTAAAAGAACATAGATATATTAGCTTTGACATGGGAAGTACCAATATACTTAGACTGAATCATCTTTTCTTATGATAAATATAGATGTTTATTACATCTGCATATTAAGGATTTGGAAATAGATACATTATACTGTTAATAGTAGACATTTCTGGATATTGGGACCTTTGTGAGACTTACTTTCAACTTTAGACATTTCTGTATTATCTGAATTTTTCAACATTTTATTTTTATAATCTAAAAAAATCAAGCCATTTTATAAAACATAAGTTCTGTGTTAGTTCTTTCAGTTGATTAAAGAAATAATTTTATATTCTGGATTTATTGAAGTTTGAGGTAGAGAAAATAGAATGCAATTACATAGTGTTTCTATATCTTATTGCTTTGTTTACTTTGTATAGTGTATTTAGATGGAAAACTATGGCTACAACGAAAATGAATTCTGTGAGCCAGTCATTTTGTGGATAGATTTATTTTTATGGGTTCCTTAGTGTTTGTCTGAAGGGAAAAAAGACATAATATGAGAATGGGAACAATAAAATATCTCATTCTGTACCTTCTTCTATTGACAGGTATAAGTAATACCTTATGTTTATATATCACCTATTTTAGAGAATGAAGTATGTTTATGGGCACCTATTCATCATCAGAGCATTCCTATGCCTGCATGCTGGGATCCAATAGCTGACCATCTGAATAAATTCATTCAAACAATTATCTAAAGACAGCTAAGTTTTTTGGAATCTTTGGTCAATGAAATTTAGTAAATTTATTTTCTCATTTCATTTAATTGGTTGCCTGGTTTGATATTTGACTAGGTTTTAATTTTATGTGACGTTTTGCTAAAAATAGGGTAAAACTGACACAATCTTTTTTTCAAAATATTTGGCATATTAAAGAATTAGTGTCACATTGAAGTCCTAGTACAGGAAATTGTTCATAATTCTTCATTGTACAAAACTTGACTTTTTAACTGATATTCATGACATTCAGAAAGATTTATATTAGGAAGTCTCAATCTCCCAATCATTGTTTCATTTAATATTTAACAACTTTTGAGAACCTACCATATACCCTGGACATGCAAAGGTAGACATAATCTTTCAAGGAATATAGTCCATTGGATACAAAAACAGTATAATAAGATAAAAGTGAACATGAATTGGTAATTCTAAGAAAACTTTCTAACTACCTACTAAATCAAGAATAACCTGAGCAAAAAGAATTAGATAGAATAAGCCATTACCTTTAGCAGCACTCATTTCTCAGAATTAATCCTACAAATGTCAAGGTAGGGTGGAAATCACAAGCTCTGGACCCTAATCTCTTGGCTTTCTTGGGTCCTGGCAAACTGTGTCCAGTTTGTGTGATCAGTGGACAAGTCATTTTTTATTCCCTCTGTGCCTTATGTTGTAAAAATGGTAATAGTAATAGTACCTTTTAGGGTTATTATAATGATTTAACTAATATATGAAAAAGAGTGCAATATCTTAATAAATGTTGTTTTACCTGTCTTGTGAAAGCCCTCTAATTCTCCATTTTTTAAAGTGTTTATTTCTAGTCATGTATATTTCCTTACAGTAGATTCCACATTTTTTGTCAAGGAGCTCCCTACACTGTCATGCTGCTTTCTTTATATGATTTTTCTTCTCTCTCTTAGAAACCTTTTGTAATACCATGGTTTGTATTTTGTTATTTAGTCTTCCACCCCATGTGAAAGTCTGATATTGCTAGAACCTACTTTTTCCTCTTTATCTCACTGATGTAAATGATTGGAGGAAAATGTAGTGAAAGCAAGACTGAGTTAGCTGACGCCAAGTTATCGTGGTCCCTGTTAGACAAGGAAGGAATCTTGAAGACCCATGAGGAAGGGAGCCAGAGGGTTCTGATTCGAGGGACCAAACTAGTGTCAAATCTTAGCCAACACAATCTCAGCCAAAGGATGAATTTATTTATGTCCTTTTTATCTCAGTCTCAGTCCATACTGATCCATGAATCAGTCTAAACAAGGGACAATGGAGAATCAGTGAGAACATTTGGAATGGGGAAAATGTGAGTAGGATCTATAATCATTTACTCACTCAGACAAAGATATTGAATGCCTACTTTTTTTTTGGTCCCTGTATTTGGTACTGAGGATACAGAAAAGAACCTGGCACCAATTTTTCCTTGAGATCTGTAGCTAGTGGGAGAAACAAACAATTATAGATCAGTGTTTCAAGTGCAGAATTCACTTGCGGAGGCTCGGAAGACAGTCACCTGACACAGTGGCATTTTCTGGAGGTAACATCTGTTGCTGATATAAAGTGGTTTATCTCTACCTTTTCTTTCTTTTTGCTATATTGGGAGGGCAAGGACACTACAAGTGTGTTTGCTGCCCAAATGAGGAGCAGAGCCCTGCAGGTGCAATTTGTTCCTGATTAAATGAGGAGCCAAAGGTGAAACCTTCAAGGAATCACCCTGCATTGCCTTTGGAAGGCTTAGATGAATGATAATAATAAATAGAAAGCTTTGGCACTTGTCCATGGTTTCAGTTTCACAAAGTCCTGGCTTCTCATTAGAGACACTGAGATATTCAAATTTCCAAACAGGACTCATATAAGATATTGCAGGGAAAGCAATATCTTTATATATATTATCTTTCACTTTCCTCATGTACCTTACATTCCAATTGTATTAAATTCTTACTTTTGCAAAACTCCTGAGAACGGTAAGAAACAAAAGCAGTGTTTAAACAGATTATTTAACCAGCTCGTTAGTGTACTAAAATTACTGTGAACATAGAGAGTCATTACAGATGAAATATTATGGTCAATTATTTTAACAAAGCTTATTTTTTATTTTTTACAAAAGGAAAACATGAGAAGGAATTGACAAACAATTTAGCTTCAGTTAAAAACTTACCGAAGATAGAATTCTGCCTTAATGATAATAGCTACTTTTGTTATTTGTCAGATATTGTGTGAGGATCTGTATGTATATTATCCCTTTTAATAAATACAATGACCTCAACCATCTTTTGGAAATAAAAGTTGTAAATATAGAAGGACATTAATGAACAGATCTCTGAGCAGACAAACTAGATATAAAAATATTATTAATAAAATTTTGTATCATTTGTTTTAGGAACAAGTACTCTTTCCTTGTGGAAATTCTGTGTTTTATATATACAATTTAAATTAGCTTATCTGTCTTAAGAACTTTTTTTCCTAATATACTCATAGGCTGAAATTCTGGAGAACCTGATTTGTAAATGTCACTTTCCTTCTGGGAATAAGGGGCATTCTATTTTTGAGTTAATTTTACATAAAATTATATTAGTTTTGAATTAGTCTTTCTGAAATGGCAGTTTTATAAAATACTGGGCATCAGACTTAGCAATGATTTTTACCATCCCATAGCCTACCCTTCTAAATCAAAGGCCATAAGGACAACTCACAATATTTTTGCCTAATAACTTACTATTTCATTAATTTAACTCTAGCTAAGAAAAAAAAATCATGTGTTTTTATTATTCCTTTCAAACTTTTCTAAGAAATTTTGAAAAAGTTAGAAGAAATAATAGAATAAATACATAATCCAATGATTGAAAATTTCTCACATATTGCCATATGTGCTCTATATTTTAAATTAATAAATGTAAGTATTACAAATAAAGATGAATGATTTTTTTGTTCCCATCCCTAGGATCATTACTCACCTCCCTCTACTGGAAATATATTTTGTTTAATTTATATAACTTACATGATATAGAAATTCTCACTCTGTACCTTGCTTTTTTTCCCACTCACTGTTTTCATTTTTAAAAATTTGTTCATATTCAATATATGGTTCTAGCTCCATTATTAATTGTAATATAGAATTTCATCTTATAAATACATTACATTTTATTTATCCACTCCTCTAATGGAGGGCATTTTGGCTGATCTGGTTATTTTCTGCATTCTAAATTCTGTTAAAGGAAATTTGTCTGTCTCCACTTGTGAAAATGTTTTCTAGGCAATTACTTAGAATTATTGGATTGATGTATGTGCATTTGCAGTTTTACTAAGTACTGTCAAATTCTGTTCTATTTTTTTTTTTTTGCCAATATGCACCCTCACAAGAAAGATATGAGAATATCCATTCTCCACAGTCTCACCAGCACTTTTTATTATCAGATTTTATTGTTTTCCAACCTGATGGGTGAATAAGAGTATCTCTGTAAGTCTATTTATATCTCATTTTTAAATACCTAAAAGAAATATTAAAACATAAAATATTCTGAATTTTCTCCATTAATGAAATAATTTGAATAGATTAGGATCTACATAAAGATGTATTCCAGTAAGGAGAAAACCTTTTTCTTTCCCAGGAACCTTATTTTTATGCTATTTTAGACTTTTCTTTTTCTTTTTCTTTTTCTTTTTTTTTTCTTTTTGGAGATGTGTTACTTGAAGTAAACCTGAACAAATGAAGGCTAGATTAACTGTAGACCTTGGTGAGCATTAGTTTAAATTTGTAAATTTGTTGTTTATAATTCAGAAATAATTATATTGAATGGCTCTCCTTAAACATGCTCCCTTTGCAGTAAAATGCACCTAAAATAATTATAACAATGTACTGATGTCACAAAAATAGGAGTATTGATCAAGAGAAAAGATGAGATGCCAAAAAATAGATTGAATTACATTAAAAATTAATAAAATAAAATAAGCATTAAAAACTCTGCTTAAATAAAGGTTATTTAATTAATAACATTGAGAGAACTGCTAATTTTTCTACCCTCATTACTTTCATTTTCCTCGTGTACCCTACATTCTGACTGTAGTAAATTCTTACATCTGCAAATCTCATAAGAACTTCAATAACTCAATACTACTGTGTACATTGCTCTTACCTGTGTGGTAGGGACTGCTAAGAGTTGTTTCCTTTTCTTTGGCACATAGACACTATTTCCCACCTTCCCACATAGTTGGATATGCCTTATTGCTGGTTTTCTGACAATAGAATTAAGCAAAGGAGACATACCATTTCTAGTTCTCACCTATAAATTATCACATAGATGATCTTGTGTTTTTCTTTTGATCTGACTGAAAACATCAAGTTTTCTCTTGTAAGATATCTAAGTGACACACTTTGATAGCCACCACAAATATATAAAATCAAATCTTCAAACTATCTAAAAAGCAGTAGGATATTTAGCTAATTGCACATGAATGATTATAGCATTAGACACTGTTTTTTGCCTACCCAATTTCCGTTTACCCCTCTATTCCTTACTTACTATATCTTTCAAATCACATGATCACACCCCTAGCTCCAGAGACGAATTCCCAAATGAAAGCCCCAACCAAACAGGAACACCAGAATGAAATAGTTACATAATTGAAAAATAAATATCTGTTTTGTTTGAGCCATTATATTGGATCTATCTTGTTAAAGCTTGCATTGCCCTAACTAATATAATATGAAAGCCCATCCCTCCATGTTCCAACTAGGTAATTCAACTTTCTTTTTTTCTCTCCTTTTTTTAAATTAAATTTATGGGGGTGACATCGGTTAATAAAATTATATAGGTTTCAAGTGTACAATTCCTGAAAGTCTATGTTGAATTCTACAAGCAGTAATATTTGGTACTTTCCTCTATTTAGTTTTCAAATGCTGTTTATACCTCCTTTAGAGTGCTTTCCATTTTGCATTATTATTAGTTATTTATCTAAGTCTCCTTTTTAAACCTGTAAGTGCTTGAGAGAAGTAAACTTCTTGTATTAGTTTTTATATCTATGTTGCCTAACACAGAGCTTGGCACATAGAAGAAATAAGTAAATGAATAAACAAACAAACAAACAATAAATATCAGTATAGATAGAAATACCTTATAAAATATATTACACCATGAATTGGATCAAGCAATTAAAAACTATGTCAGCCTGGGTTCCCCAAGAGACAGAACTAGACCTATAAGAAATTTACTAGGAATAAGTCTTGTAAAGGATAAAGGAGGGAACAAGAGTAGGCAGAAAAACTTCAGATCCCAGTGCAGGTCAGATACCTGTGAAAGGGGAGAGGGAAGAAAGGATTAGGTAGAAAGAATCTCATGCTCTAGTAAAGTTCTGAAAAGATTTCAGCCAAGTCATTGGCGTCCCTGAGCAAAGATTGCCTGCTGGAAAAGTCTAGCCTTAGGCAGGAATGGTATAGCACTAGTATCTAGGTAATGGACTTAGAGCAGCCCGAGGGAAAATGATAGTGGATCCAAAGGCAGTGAGGTTATTAGTAAGCTATGTTCTCACAGGAGATTCTCTAGGAGATCTGAATAACATACTTTCGTAACAACCTCAAAAATATAAAATCAAATCTTGGAACTAGTCCCCCCCCATCCAAAAAAAATAGGTGATTTACCTATGAATAATTATTATGTTAAACATTATTTGTTGCCTACTTCCTTATTTTCATAAATCCCATAAATTGCATAACTCCATTCCTCTCTTTAGAGGAAGATACTATTTAGCTTCACCTATCGTGACAATTATTTTTCTTTCACCAGTGCTTCATTTAAAATAAGCAAGGTGACTAAATTTTGGCAAATGACATAGGAGAAATCTATTAGTGATTTTTCTGAAGAAGATTTATTTTCTCCCAAGAAATCCATACTGAATGAATTGTTCTCTTTTCTCCCGGATGTTATCGCCTCTGGATGTGATGCCTAGAACTGTTACTAACTCCAGGCAACATGCTAGAGAGGGAGGAATCAAGATTACCATTTAGACACCAAGCTATAGAACTGACCTCACACATCTAGTGCCTGCTTTGCTTCCAGAGCTTTGGACTTCCTGTACCAGAGAAGTATATAACAATGTGAACACCACAAACTAAAAATAAAAATAATGAAATTTCAAAGAAGACGTATAGGAAAGATGCATATGGATACTTTTCTGACTACAGCAAGAAATCAAAGAAATGGAATTGTAGAGGCACAATTTAACTTCAATAAATTTTTCAAAACGTGATATTCAATATTGGTATAAGGCTTCAGAGAAACTGAATAATTAAATATAATTTTAAAGCTGTTTAAACTAGAAATTTATAGAAAATAAATATGCAATAGATATCATCTTAAAATTATTATAATCCTTATTAAATCCAATTTTTAAAATGATACACACTTATCCTAGGGAAATAATTATAAAATAATATAATATTTCTATAATGATCATTGTGACTTTTTTTAATAATTGGAAAATATTTAGATATAGCATGATTACCCAACAATGATAAATAGCTAATTAAAAGATGTTCTTTATATAATGTAATATACAGATGATATATCATTGAATTATACACTAGAAACCTATATAATTGTATTAATTAATGTCACCCCAGTAAGCTAAATAAAAAAAAAAGATATTCTTCAACTAGAGTAATTATTTCCTGTATAAAGCCCACTAACATGAATTACATGGGACATTTGATAAAAATACAGATTCCTGGTCCTATTTCAGACTTGCTGAATTAGAATCTCTTGGGGAGTTAGCTAGAATCTACGTGTTTAATTGTTATCTCTGGTGATTCTAATGATCAATCAATAAGTGGGAAATGATACTTTTAAAATTATAACTGTGAAGACCATGCACAAGTATCAAAATGTATCATTGTATTAAGAGAAAAATGTAGAATAATAGAAAATATATTGTGTGTATTATTATACATATCTACAAATACAGTTATAAGTTTTATGGATAAATTCAGGTTTAAAAAAATTTTGATGGATACACATTTCAAATTTTTCTTAATTTTATATTATGTTAATACTTCCTTTAAAGAAGGAAATTACTGTAAATGGTATTACAGAACTGTATACACACATATATATTCAAAATTAGATTTGGCTATAAAAGTTTCTTCACATATTACACCAAGTTTTACTCAATATTATGAGCATAGTTTTGGTCCTTAGGTCTCAAAAATGAGCATAAATAACTTTCAAAATGGAAAAAGCATTTAAGCACCAAAGTCTGCTAGAAAAAGCGACTAATAAAATGTTCGTATATTACAGAAGAGTGTAATACAAATTGTGAAGTTGAAACTTATCTACTCACAAGCTATTGCAGTCTTGACAAACTAGAAAATAAAATTATTTTGCTACCCTTTGGATTATTTTAAGTCATGATAAGATATTGCAGAAAAAATCAATAATATTTTCACTTATATATAAAAAATCTTTAAATGAGTTTTCTTTTTTTTTTTTTCCTGTGCAGCTGGATTTTATAAAGAATCAATCAAGAAATTATTCTTCCAATCATTTCATGGTAATTGAGTTGTAATCTCTTTCTGGATTTGTCAACATTACTACCGATGGGTGGGCTTGTCTGGCAGTCATTTCTTATTAATATCTGTTGTCAAGTTCTTATCATTCCTGTGTTTTAAGATAGTGATACTTTAACAAAAGCAGCGCAAACAGATAATGGTCATATCCTCATTTTAAATTTTCACTGACACCAGAAATTTCTTCAGAAAGAGAAAAATGGTAAAATAAGTTATTGTTATTGTAAATGAAACATTCCTAGTATATTTTAATTTCTAAAATCCAGCTAAGATTCCTTTAAAAGTCATTTTCACAGTTTTAAAAATGTAGTAAAATGTATTATACATCTGAATTTCTACCATTTAGAATAGAAATATCCGAGAAAGATTACTCTGTATCTGGCTCTGTTTTAAATACTCTGTATTTATCTTCATTACCAGCTTATGCAGTGGTACTGTTATAGATGAATAATTGAGATGTTAGTGGGTTGAGTGAATTGTCCATGGCCTATAATGAGTAAGCAGTAGAGGCAGGATTCAAAATCATACATCCTCAGGCTCCAGAGCTCACACTTTTATCCATTGTGCTATAATTATAGAGTGATAGAGTTAAATAAAAAGTCACAAATTACTACTCAAAGTGAAAATCATTTAATTTCTATTATTTTACTTTCCAATCTGTAAAATTCAAATAATATCAACATTAGTCAAAGTAGTATATAGATTTCTTCTCTTCCACCTTTATTTCTTTCAACTGAATTTAAATGAGGACTACAGTAATTTTGAAGATGAGTACAGCGACAGTTCATTTGCCCAAATTTATCATTCTTATAAAAACCAAAGAAAAAGGTTGTATCAGGAATGCTTGAGACTGCACAATGATATTATTGGCTGCTCATTACTTTGGAAAGTTTCAGTATTTTCAGAGTGAGAGCAGGTAATATTATTTACATCTGCCAATGAGAAAAAATAGGCTCAGTAAATTAAATGACTTGCACAAAGTCACATTGGTTACAAAACTAGATTCTAATCTTTGCTTTGCCTCCTATAAGCTGTATAACTATGGACAATTCCATTTCTTTATCTTTGAAATGATTGATTGGTACCATATGCTGCACAGGGCTTCTGTAAAGAAAAAAATGAAGTGATGCATTTGAAAATATTTGAAAGATAAAAAATATAATATAAACATTCTAATCAACCTAAATTTGTTTAAATAATAGTAAGTAGAGTCCATTTTTTAAATGTGTATTACAAAACATCACATTAACAAACATTACATAAGAAAACATCAACATATTAGTTCTGCTTCCTATGGGCTCACAAGGACCATACAGTATAGAAATCACTAGTACCACCAAAACTGCTAGAACTACCAGTCAGGTATCACCAGTTGGTTAACTTTTTGATAGAGGAGAGTTATGTTACAATATTAATGTTGATTAAATTTACTTTAGATTTTATTGTTCCCTTGTGGGTATTCATATTTGAATGCTTGAAGAAATAGGTTTTGCTTAAATAATTCTTAGCTGTAATAATGTCCTCAGTTGAAATATTTGAAATATTTGTCATTAGTGTAACTTCTGTGTGTTTATCATTTTCTTGAACCTGACAGTTATGGTTTGGAAATTTCCAAAAGGTTTTTAGAAAGCCACCTGAATGTGTTTGAGACAATTTTTTAAAATTTTGTTAAAAGTTAAAACATAAAATTCTTTGTGTTGACAATTAGTGAAGAATGATTTGCTTGTCATTTGAAATGTTTGAACTATAAGGTACTGACGTGTGAAACTTAATCAGAGATCCAGAATGACCTTACCTTCAAATGATGAAAATGGAAACTTTGTAATAAATTTCTCCAGAGTAATACTTTAACAAAATACTTCAGTACTTGAGCACCATAGAGAGTTCTTTGTAACATAGTAGATTAAATGAAGTTAACTATCAAAGACTGTAGAAGTGGCTCAGTATCACCTTCTCTGAGCTAGAGGAAGGTTAAGCAGACCTGGAATACCCCATATTAGATGAAACAACAGAGAAAAATTATGTTCTCCTGCTTTTTTCATCTTTGAATACAGTCTTCTTCTGCCCTATTTTACTATATATTCTTTCTTCACAAGCTCTCGACAGCCTCACTCTTTTTCCCTTTATTTCTTCAATGCTCAGTAGGTCAAATCTTCATTAATAAATGCATGACTATTATAACTACTACTGATTTAGATTTAGTCTCATATTTTATGATTCATTATCTAATCTAGCATTAGCCTCCTTTTCTTAAGGCACAGTCCTTTTCCCCCAAACATCTTCCAGTCTCAAAATTATTCAATATCTCCTTAAAGGAAATATCCATTAATATATTTATTTAATAAATACTTATTAATCACTTCTATATACTAAATAATGAGCTAGGCACTTAACAGTGAGCAAAATAAACACAATCCCTATCCTTGTTTATTGTATTCTGAGCAAGATGTAGAGGGGAATGTAGGAAATGGAAAATAGACAAAAACAGTAATTTAAAATTATAACCATTGTTATAAAGGAAAACAATATAAAGATGCAGAATAATAGAAGATTTTCTACTTTACAGAGGGTAGTCAAGGAAAACTTCTCAGAGAAGAAGACCTTTAAAGTGAGACCTGAAAGTGACTGGAAAAAAAGGTATTTGCAAACACCTGGAAAACTGAAAGACTTTGTCATGTTTAGGAAACCAAAAGAAAAACAGGATAGCTGAGCATCATAACCAAAGAGAGTGTGAAATGAAATGAGGTTGTACGTACAGGCAGGGGCAGAAAGTACAAGCCTTTGTAGAACATCTAAGTTTTAAATTCTTTTCTAACCATAATTTAAGTGGCAAATCTTTAACGTAGAATTCAGAGCCCTTAAAATAGGACCACGACTACATTTTATGCCTTTTTTTATTTCCCTGCTTTCTAGGAAATCTGGCCTCCTTTCTCTTCCTCAATTTGATAGGCACTTTTTTTTCTCTAAAATGTTGCTGATGTGGTTTCCTTGTTATAACTATCTTCATTCTGCCTACCAGTGGCTGCATTCATCAGAACTTGGGACACATTTCACCTCCTCTGTGAAGTATTTCTCAATATTCTAAGGGAGGATGGGGAGAGGGAGGGGAAAGGGAAAGGGGTGAGAGAAAGCGTGTGCACGCGTGTGTGTGTGTGTGTGTGTGTGTGTGTCTGAGTCCTTT
>NW_024344374.1:330857-532130 GCF_902729225.1 Pteropus medius
CTTCCTTCCTTCCTTCCTTCCTTCCTTCCTTCCTTCCTTCCTTCCTTCTCTCTTTCCTTCTCTCTCTCCCTCATATTTTTATTTTAAAGCCTTTTTTACAACTTTAAAATATTCATGTCAGACACAATAATAAAGAAAGCTACATTTTCATAGAGTTTTATAATTTAATTCACATATATGCTCCAGCTAGGTGGTCTATTAGCCAGATTTTAGAGATTAAGAAAATACAGGGCACATGAATTAAGGGGACTGTTTAAGCATGTTCAGATATAAAATAGAGGAGCTATTATTCGATTCTTGATACTCTGATAGTGAAGCCCATGCTTTTAATAGCTGCTATGTGTGCATAACACTTCTGCTTTGCATTTTTGTACTGTTTAGATAGGTCCTTGAGATGTGAGATCAAATCTTAATTTGTCTTTTTTTTTTTCTTCTTAGGTTTAGCAGAGTATCCGTCACATATTAGGCACTCAAACATTAGCTTAATTAGGTAAAATAATTCAGTGTCTTTCATGAATGCAACAGGTGCCAATATACATCAAAGAGAAATTATACCTATTCAAACCATATTCAAACATCAATGATATATGCTCTAAAAGCACTTACCAACTGTGTTAATTACTCATTTTCTTTCTCATAAGAAAGTTGTCAGCATCTTCAAGCTTTCAGTCTACTTAGTTTTCTTTTTACTTAAATGACCTCCTTCTTCATAGGGAAAATGAAGACAAATAATTATAATCGCAGTCAGCAGCCCAACCACATTTAGAAATGTGCCTGCATCTAAATGTAATTCTTTCTCTTCTGTTTCAGTTCTTTCTTGTCTCTAAATCATGGACAATCTCTCCACATGTGCACTGATTCCTATATTCTTTTACCTCTCCTATGACCTTCTATCAATTTCACCAACTCATAAATATATTCAGTTTCTCTCTCTCTCTACTAACTTCTTCCCTTCTGTTTACCGTTAAGCCCAATATAATCACATACTAAAACAACTTCTCCTAAATCTTACCTTATATTGAACTAAGTATTCAATTATTTTAAACATTATACATATTACCTTATTTTTCATCTTGTGGTAGATTCATTTAACTTATTCCTGTAATGCCTTACATTTTTTTTCTTAAAAACATAGGATATTGTCTAAAAATATAGTTAGCCAAGATGTCACCTGGCTGCTATCTACTCTACATCAATAAAGCAAAGGTTAAAGGAGCCAAAGGACTCTTAGTAAAGTCAGGCACGATCAACACTAATAAAGTTAACTGGGGGTAAAAATGACAGAATCAAAACGCAGTCAGCCTAGGTTGCTTGAGGTCCTAGATCTATGAAAGTGATAGATGGCATTACAGATTGCAAAAGACATGTAAAATCTTTCATATGTAACACCAGTGATCCATGATCCTGAAATGTTACTTGTGCGTAAACAAATTCAATGTTTAAAAGTTTTGATTGTTTTAGAAATTTGACATATACTGCTTAAATTAGGAAACTGGTTAGATAAAATGTTCCTTTGTGATTTACCCAGAGAAGAAAAGCAGATCAATATGTTTTGAGATATCAGTACTTAGAAAAGCAAATTAAATCACATCTGTACTATTTTTGATCTATGTTGGTATAATTTCCATGTTGATTTAGTCTGTAGCTCTTAACAAAGGCAACATAATATAATTTTCCTCTCATGGTCTTCAGGACAAATATAACATTGAGAAGTACACAATAATGTTAAAGAGAAGTAAATCATGCATAACTTTTCACCAAGATACAATTATTGTTAATGTAGGGCTCTGTATTTTTTTTTCTCATCCTAAGTATGTGTTTTTAAACACAAAGCTCATCCTATTACAAATTTTGCATGAGTTTTTTTTTTTCCTAACTTAATCTAAATATTTTACCTTAAACATTTTTTACTTAATCTAAACATTACAAATTTTTCCTTATAACAAAGAATTACACTTTTACCAATCTTCCATAATAATTATTGCATTAATACTTATTTAGAATGTCTCCTATCTGTCCTTTAAAATAATAAACATTGTACTGTAAAATATGAGGTTTTATTCTATATTTAATATCATTTCCTTAATATTGACTTACAGACATGAGACTAGGAAGTTCAGATTTAAATTTCAACTATTTTAACTTCTGATGCATTTCTTTCTACTTATTCCAAGAAGAAACTCATCATCAGTGTCTCAAAAGGCATGTACCTTTGCCATAACTGAATACTGCCATTAAAGAATCATCTTTACTGAATAAATATACTGAAAATAGCATTTATTTATTTCTTATGTATTTTGAAGATTGCTAAAATGGCTAGGATATTTGAGAATTTTATCTATCATTGCCGTTTCAGATTTTGTTAATTGTATTACTATTTTAGGACTCCTCTTCAGAAGTCTTAATCTTTAGAATAACTAGAATAGTTTTATTCCCACCATAGTCTGTTACAGTACCTTGTTCAGTACTTACTAATCAATAAATATTTTACATCTATCTTTGAGCAAATGCACTATCCCTTGGTCTTTCCTTGACCAAAAGCAGAATGAATTTGAAAAGAGGTAGCTGGAAGAATTTCAAGAGTAGTGGCTTTGCTTGTTTCCATTAGCTGTAGTGATAAGAGATTGGTGTGGCCTAGGGAAACCTCTATTATACAAGGATAATCTGGGACATGTAAAACATTATATTTGCCCTGAGTTAGATAGGTTTTCTAGGAGACACTAGGTCAGGAAGCAGACACAAAGATAGGATTAAACACGATAAAAAATTATAAGAGGAAATACCTCTGAGAGAAGAACGAAAGGTGTCCTGAGAGGCTGAGAGAGCCATCAGAATGCAATAAATTGCAGGTATGACTGCGTAGAGGAGAAAAGAGAAAAAGGAAAGTGAGGTGGAAGCATATGAGACTGCAGTGCAGTTAAAAAGTTCAACAAGATTTTCGAGAAGTTCTAGAATCAAAGTTGCCCATCACAGTAGTTCTGTGTCTCCCAGAAACTGACTTGCTTATGGTATCACTGCTGTTCTCAGTCACTGGCTGTGAGAGACAAATAGAAAACATGGCCTTGGCTTGAATGTGGAAATAAGTTTCGAAGCACAGTAGCTGGGGCCATGGGTCAATTATACTTTCTGCAGTGAGAGATGTAAGAGACACAGTATCATGGTTGCCAAATATTTTAACATGTGATCTTTACCAGATGACTGGTTGTCTTCTATAGAATAGAAATGAGCAATGACAAAGCATAAACTTTCTTCTTAAACCAAAACCCAAAAATGCTATCACTATAATCAGTATTTAATTATGCATTAGTAATCTATTGTAATAATATATTTCAGTTCTGGTCACTAAGGTAATGCTCCTGATTTTAATTTCTTCAAAGTTAAAAAAAAAAAATTCACACAAATCATAACCTGTTTACACATTTGTGTGTACCACAATAAATTATGCCACTTTCGTTTCCCCAAATATTCTTGAACACAGATGACATAGCGAAACAATTCATCTTATCAATTTTCACAATAGAAAGTTCCTGCTTCTTCTTCCTCTCTACACAGTTTAAGTGAATTCACTATAAAGACTGACATTCTGAAACTATTTCACAGCAACACAATTCATACATCCATTTGTTAGAATGAGTTTTATTTTTAATTCACCCAAAAGACCAAATTTGAATAGCAGATATAGATGCCCTATACACAGGCAAATTCATTTTACACCTATAATGAGAACATTTTACAAGGAAAATACCACACGTTAGTATCCCTAAAGTACATTTAAGATCAAGTCATTGGTTACTTCAGCAAAGATCAGTACTATTTTTTCAGCCAGTTTTCTTTTTGCTTCTTATGAGCCTTGGGTACTTACTATAGGTTGACACAAAACAGAGTTGAGAAAAACTTATTTATATTTTTATTATAAATGAGCGCATCATATAAAAGAAGCATATAGTCCATGTCTTGTTCTCAGTAAATTCGGTGACCAAATAACATGTAATACACAACAGATTCTGTTTGCTTCCTGCTAAAAATAATTGGCTTTCAATTGTGATGGTACACAAAAGGTATAGTTATAGAGTGTAGTGGAATTTAATAAAGACTTCATTATGGCTCTTTTTTGTTCTGAGAAAGTCAAAATAATGTAATTTTGTTTACATTATGTAAAATATAGAGCACCTCTAACACAAGCTAAAGGCTAAAATTTTTTGTTTAGTCTTAGTTAAATATAAACTAACTATAAGCATAAATGATATTTTATGTGGAGGATTTCTATGAACCTGATTTTCTCCTTTCTTCCGTCTTTCCCTCCTTCCCTCCCTCTCTCCCTCCTTTCCTTTCTTCACTCCTTCTTTCCTTCCTTTCTTCTTTTTTTTCTTTATTCCCTCCTATCTTTCTAATTATTTAGTCAACCACTTATTTTCATTAGTAATGTTGAAGAATAAATCTATTTTGTGACTTCAAATATTGAGTTATTTGTTAAATGTTTCAATTAGATAAAAAGAAAAAATTTGACTTTGGGTGGTGAACACACAATGCACTATACATACCATGTATTATTGAATTATACACTTGAAACCTATATAATTTTATTAACTGGTGTTACCTCAATAAATTTAATATTTTTTTTAAAAAAGGAAAAGTTTGGAGACCATGTATAGTTCTTTAATCATAGGAATATAATGGATGAAAATCACTGCAGAGGCTATCCAGTTAGGGTAATGCACTTTTGAATTTTTAAAGTTACATGTGCTATTTGTATTCATCATAATTACAATTCTTTCCTTTATGTTCACAATAAGTGTGATAATAAGATCTACAGTGCTTTATTTACTCTCCCAGGAATGAAACTGTTAACTCTGAAGTTTATAATAACCACAAAAATTATATAAAATACTTGTTTTAGTAATTGTATTTGTTCAGTTAAACCACCATAAAATGTATATTCCTGAGTAATGAAATTGCTCCCTTAAGCTATAAATGAACTCACCAGCTTTGTGTTGATTAATGCACTACCCTGCAAATAAGCTTAACAACTTTGCGCCAACTAACTCTAGTTTCATAATCCAACTTAAATCTGCAGTCTGTCTGAATAAAGATTGCCTCTAGCAATTTAGATTATTTGTCTAATTATTTTAAAAATATGTAATTAGAAACTAAAAGGAAAAGAAAAAAGTTTTGATTAAACCTAATCAAGTGGTCAAGGTAAGATACCGATGTGGAAATGTATTTACATCTGTAATAGAAATGATTGGTTACTAGGTCTTCAAAATCAATGCTAGTCAAGGTAGTCTCTGTACCTGAAATAGCTTTCTTCTCTACATCTCTATATATGCAAATCCTACCATCTTGCTCAAACTCTTTTCAGAAACTTTCTGCTGAATCCCACAGCTAGAAATAATCACTGCTTCATGTAATCAATTATTTTGTGGTTATCTCTTAACATTCTTCAAAATCTATTTAGATCAATCTTGAAGTACTATAATATCCTAAAAGCTCATTTTCTAAAGAGAATTTCTTAACAATTTTTAATGTCTTATTTTTCTCAAAGGATGTGAAAGAGAGCTAAATACATATATCACAACAACTAGTATATATATATTTTTTCTTCTCCTGTATTCTCTTAAATTACTCTCTTAACATCTCTTTCTAAGCCCTAAAATGTTGTTTCCTAGCCTCTCTTTGCCATCCTCTACCGTGTTTGTTTCGTTCATTTTTTCCCTTCCCTTATCTTTCTCTTTTAATTATACAGATGATTTAGCCTTTCTTTCCTCTAGAAATTGGAATTTTAGAAGACAAAACAACATTCTCCTTGGCAGGAAAGCAAAAGGGGAAATCAATAAATCCTTGCACTAATATTTGTGTCTTATTACCTACAGAGTCAGTATAAATGCTTGTCGAGAACCTGGTATGTGTCAGGCACTGTACTAAGTACATACTGGAGATATATAATAGTGAGCAATGGAAATATAATAGTGAATATTATGCTCTGCTTTCCAATGAAAGCATTATTGGAAATCCAGAGAAGTAAACATGCAGTTTCAAAACAATATAACTATTTTTGTGAATATTTCTGAATTACAAGGTGCAGTAGAAGGGATATTGAAGAGTTTTACAGGATAAAGTCCTAATGAGCATGGAATGTTTAAGGAACTACAAATCGTTCATTTTGCTGGAATATAACATTTGATAAATGAGATTTCAGAGTGGAGAAGTAATTCAGGAACAAAACAAACTCTCACAGGACAAAGAATCCCTCCATTAAATTTTATTTTCTTTAGTATATGTCCTTCCCTAATATTCATACTTTGAGAGCAGAGACTCTGTTTTATTCACACTTATATATTGCAAAGTGCCAAACACAGCATCTGACACAAAGTAGTTTCTAATCAAATCTTTCTATGTTTTTCATTATATGAATTAACTTCTCCTATTAATGATAACTTAGACCATTCATTACCTTCCTGACCACTTACTTAGGACTATCCTTTGTGCTTCAATTGTTTTAGCATTTCTGATTTGTTGAAACATCCCATCAAATAACACACAGATAATACTGAAGTTTATACTTGAGTAACAGCTTATACCATCCACATGGAAAACTTCAAACTGAAAGATGAAATACCTTGACTAAGAGTGTCAATTAGAAGTGAAAATTGCACATATACGGCATATCTTCTGTTTCATGCTTTCTTCACTGTCTGCCTCCTAAATCAAACAGGAAACAGAAATACTGATACTTGTGACAATTAGAAACAATTTTTCTTACCATTCTTTCTCTAAATCTCTAAAGGATGTTGCATCCTAGATGGTAGTAGTCTTATAGGTAGCAGTTACTAACAGAATTGTTTAACAGTAGGTGCTATGAATTTTTTCATGGACTCAATTGAGTCAAAATCAAAAGATTTATTCTTGGGAGCCAAAGAATATACTGCCTTAATAGACAAGAGATGATCATGTATATGTTGAAACTTAGAATTTAAATTGGGAGTATTATGTCTAGTTGTATATCTGAGTTCCAGATTCTAGCCACTTAGAAGAACTGACTTAGAGGCCAGGAACTCTATTTCTGTAGACAAAAACCATAGTTGAATGTATTTCACATTTGTTCAAGAATAAGTTTAAAATAATAATGGAAATTTGAAGGGAAAAGGCAAGGCAAGATCATCTAGAAAGCAGAGAGTATCATTTGTGGCAGAGTAATTATCTGTTATTATGTAAGTAGCACAATTGTCCGTTGTATTACCTGTGCCCCAGTATCCATTCTCACATATTTCCTCCCCTGCCAAGAGTTTAGGTGGTCACATTAATACCTAGTTACAGATATCGTTGCCTAGTCTCTCTTGTAAATACATGTAGCATTTTACTAAATTTTGGACTTTGGTATGTAAGCTGAAGTGACATATACAATTTTGGGGATATATGTTTATAAAGAAATATTTTAAAACTCTTAAACACATTAAAAATAATTTGGACTAAAACCTCAGAAAATAATTTCATGTGAATAAATATATGAATAAGCAAAGCAGAGTTCTCATTATTAGAGTTTGATAATATAGAATTCAAAATAAAATCATGAAGTCGAAAGAAAATAATTATATTTGTAAAGTTTATAATCCATTACAAAAGATGAGAGGATAAAAATGCATGTGCTGAGTAATATAGCACTTGAATATATAGAGGAAAACTTAATAATTCATGAAGAAGTTGATAAAAGCAGAAAAAATATGGAAGAAAATAATATACTTCTCAGTTCTTAATAGCTCACATGAACACAAACATAAATACAGAGAATACTCAGATGCTATGATTAATAAACATGTTAAAATATATGCTATATTTTGTATACTTTTTCATCACCACCACTGAAATAATTAAAATATTGTAAATATAACAGTCCTATAAATTCTGTGAAACAAATTATGTAGGCCATATCTTTGACAAAAAATAAACCTAGAAATATATACTTTAAAAGCTATAGCAAACAGACACAAGGAAACTATATTTTTAAAAAATAGTTCAGGGTAATTTTTCAAATAAACAAAATTGAAAGCAAGTTTTAACTGTAGATACAAAAAGAAAAAATATAACAAAAGCTGAAATATTAGGAAAATTTTTATCTAAAATGTTTTGAACTTTGGAAAAGAAAGAAGCAATAAAATGAAATAAAAACTTAACTCAAAAAATAAAAGAATGTTTTGGCCATCTACAGGAAAGAATTAATGAAAGCAAAAGAAGTCTTCCTTCAGGATTTTGGTCTGACTCTACATCCCTTAAACTTTCAATTGCAATTAGAAAAATAAAATAAAAAGTAGGATTAAAATCTCATTTTCAAAATAAAATGTTAAAGAGTGCCATGCACGCTTAGAAAAGCTTAAGAATTATTATATACATATTATCATACATTATAATAGAGATAGAACTAGATTTACTGAAGGACTAATCAGTTTATAATCTATAAACTAGAGAAGAAAACTTGATTTGGGATATGAGTGATTATTTGTGTAGTAGAATCCCATTAAATGTCCAGACAATAACAAAACAGTAAATGATACTGTAAAGAGTAATGACCACAAGTATTTGACCTAATAAAGGGTTTCCCAAAGTTACTTAGTTATAAGAAGCATCTTGCTATTTGTTAAACTGGTTTACCCAAAATCTTCCCTGGAGATTTGAGTAGAGCCCAAGAATGTGTATTTGTAACAGGCACTCCAAGAAGGCTCATCTTCAGGTAACTTATTTGAAACCTTAGGCTAAGAAGCCACTCTGTCTATTTGGTGTCTTGCCTAAGAAATCACTTTTACTTTGCAAGTGAGATAGTTAAGTCTGATTAGAAGGGCAGACTCTAGGCTCTGTTACTTCTATACACTGTCATTTTGGCCAAGGTACTAAATCTTTGTGAACTATAACTAACTTACCTAGTTGCTAGAGTTGTTTCAAGAACCAAATAAGATAATAATATAAAACACTTAGCAAAGTGCCTGCACATTTTAAATTACTATTCATTGCTAACTGTTCTTATTTTTATTTGTTTAAGAATGCAACATAAATTATTATTTTTAGTTCCCACAACAACCTTGTGAGTCAAAGTATGTTTAACTCTCAATGTAATGGTAAATGGCACAGCAAGAATTCAGTCAGGTCTATGTAACTGGAGAGCCCACATTGCCTAGATTTTACCATAAATGCTCATATTTTAAAATACCACAAAAAAAAGGTAAATTAAATAATAATAAAGAAAACAATGTATATAATATACATGCATATGTAATCAATGCCATTTATATATATGAAGCACTTATAGTTGAACAAGAAAAAACTGAAAATACCATTTTTATGTGAATGAAGACAAATCTCAAAAATGAAATAAAATCAAAAATTGCTTTAAGAATCAAATAAATGTTTTACCTGTCATTAGCAAAGATATGAAAAATGTTTATTGTCAAAAGTAGGGACCAGGCATGATTGTACACTGTCACATTTAAATTAAAACAACCTTTCTGTAAGCTGATTTGACAAAATATATCAAAAGCCATAGAAATGTGAATAACCGTTGATTCAGTTATTTCACTGGGATGTTTATCTGTAAGAATATGGGTGTGACAGTTCTTTGTATAAAAATGAAAAACTATAAAATAATCTAAACATTTAACAAATGAATGGTTCAGATATTTGATGATATATATATATATATCGTGAAATAGGCAGCTTTTACAAGCCATGGTTTTGGGATTTTTTTTTCAAAAATATTGAAAATGCTCACATTAAGACTATATTTCTAGAAGAATGACAGACTAGGTATACTGGGGCTTTGAGAGCAGAGAAGTCTTTTCACTTGGATACTATAAAAATGTAGTTTTTGTGTTGTTGCTAGACAATCAGGTGACAAAAAAATAAGGAAAAAAGTCATGAACTGAAAAGAGAATGATGATTTTTCAGAAGATGAGAGGAGATAGAATCTGTTATATGGGCAGAAGGATTGACCTTGGCCATAAAGCAAAGTTCATCCGCAGTAATAAGACGGAAGGCAAAGTATATGGACACCAGTGGCATAGGTAAGTTGATATAGTGCCAAGTCCTTTGTGGAATATCTTTTTTGTTTGCTGCTGTTCTCTCAATGAAACTGAAAGTAATGTCATCAACACAGAGTATCAGAGAGGTCATGAGGGATGTTTAAGGAAAAAAGACGTGAAGTTGTTGAGAAAGAGTGAGGAAGAATGGGAATGGACTAGAGAAATATACCATAATTTGGGGGCAGCATTTCAGACACTGTGAAGTTAAGATTTCGAAGTTATTTTGCTCCAACGACAGGTATAGCATTTAATGGCAAAGAATTAGATTTAACTAGGGCTAATGTTTTGTCACGTGATTATAAAATGAGGGAAGGTAATTGAGACTGCCATGGAGAGATTAGAATGATTAATCAAGGGATGTAAGTGGTAAGGAAGGAATCTAGAAATTCAGAAGTGTTAGACAAATGAGTTTCAGCAAATCACCTTTACACATCTAAGATTTCTTTGTGCTTGATCTATAGATAATACATAATTGAAGGTATTAACTGAGGTGAGGAAATAGCAGCGTCCTGAAATAGAAACCAAAAGTAATGATTTTGATTCTTTTCTCAAATAAGGTGAGGGTTCACAAGAGTTCATTTTTTAATACTTCATAGCATCGATATGCTGTATTTATACTGTTTATTTATCAAGATTTATATGATTAAAAATTTTTTTAAATCAAATATGCATTCTAACATAATGAATGAGAATATTGTGAAACACGTAATTACTCAACATAATACCTTCTCTCCAAGACCTTCTTGAATCAGGTAAAGCATCATGACCCTCTGGTCATGCTGTATGCTGACACACCTTTTACTTCTACACAGAACAGTTCAGCATCTGATATTACCACATTTGCTAATTCGTTAACAAGGATGTTGCTGCTGTCTTCCCTTACTATGGTGGGAGTTCCTTGAGGCAAGGGAATCTGTCTCATTCACTGCCACATTTCCATTGCTAGTGCCCGATTTGTAAATGAATGCATTTTTTGATAGATATATTGTTAAAATGTATTTGCTTAGAGGAAGATATTTTAAATAGACAGAAAGTATTGCTAGTGTTTATAATTGGGTATAGACTTCTAGGTGATTTTCATGTTCTTTGTATTCTTATATTAAGCTTTATTTTTGAAATGAGGTGGGATATTTTTCTTAAAGGAAGTTATTTTCATCTATAATTACACAAAAGGACTGAGAAGGCTTATGAGAAAAAATATAAAGTAAAAAATAAAGTAAAATTTTGGAATACATATACATGTTTCACGGTTTGAGGCACTCAAGCATGCTTAGAGTTTCCTAATTTAATCCTAACCTAAGGTTCGAGTTTCCAAAAGGTTAGTCCTACTAAGTATTGATTGCATGTATCATATGCCTTGTTTTTAAAACATGGTTTCAATTTAGGTTGGTAGTAATCAGCTGAACTCAGAAGCAAACCAGCTAACTTATGTCCATGATACAGTGTCTCTGTTTTTGATAAAAGTTATTGTTCTGTAGATACATATACCAGGCTGAAGGTGACTCGGAGAAAATTAATCTTTTTTCACTTTAGAGATATTAAGAGGTAGAAGGTGTGTGTCTCAAGGAACTGGATTAGCAATGTCAATAGCATGTCTGTTTGTGGCCGAGGTCAGATTCTAGGAAAGCCACGTTATTTCCAACCTAGATCTGGCGGGGCTGGGACATTGTTTCATTTAGTGAAACAGACCCTAATTAGAACTGTAGACCAGGCATCAAAAGCTTGGTTAGCAGTGACAGTGGGAATGGAAGCAGATCTTTAGCTCACTTCACAACAAAATGAGAGACTTTTGACTCAATAGAGCATAGGTGGGAGAGTAGGAAGAGCGGTGTCAGCAAAGAGCAGAATGAGCATTGCCATTGGCAGGTCAGGACAGGACTATCAGGGGGTCTTCAGCAATTGATAACTAACCTAGGAAGTCTCTTTACTTCCCAGAACCTCTATTTTCTTATCTGTAAAATGAAGATAATAATGAGTAGTTCATTAGTTTATTATAATTAAAAACGATAAGATATATAAAGCAGCTACAAAAGTATAGAACAATAGAAAGCACTCAGTGAAATAGTTGTTGCAATGATTATTATTATCTTTACTATTAAAGATAGAACACACATATAAGAATTGGATATAGTGAATGCATGCATAAATGTTGATGTTGCTATAGATATTGTACATCTATAATCTACAAAAATAACATTGCATAGAAAAAAATTAAAAGAATTAGTGTCTTAAAGTATTACACTCTTGAGTTAGAGAGTCAGCTGGTGATTCTTCAGTTCTTTGTTGGGCTTACATATGCCTCAATGCCGAGCTGGTAACTTGTCTGTGGTTTTCTTTACTGAGCTCTGTCACGTGTTTTGGGATTGGGCTGGGGTAACTGGAGTAAGGCAGCTCTGATCCCCATGTAATCTCATGCTCCAGCAGACAAGTCTGTGCTTGTCATGGTAGAGGCAGGGGTTCAAGAGAGAGGAAAGAAGTCTGCAAGACCTTTTAAGGTGGAGATTGAGAACTAGAACACTGTCACCTCCTCTGTATTCTGTTGGCCAAAGCTAGTCACAAGGACATCATAAAGATTAAACAAAGAATTAAGGGGCCTAAACTGTTACTGGACAAAGGGCATGGAAATTGGGAGGCCACCAGTTGCAACCATCAATGCAATCAATCTATTCCAATAAGTTACTATCTCTGAGTAGATATTCTCTGTAAGATCATCATTTTTTAAATTTTATATTTCGTTGCTGTTTTATAAATTTATGCAGTGAACTTGTATCATATGAGTTACATATTTAAAATAAGAATAAATGCACAAGCATTTCATTGTAATTCAAGTTTTTTTTGGAAGTTAAAATATAAAGTTCTTAAGTAATTTGAGGGCACCAAGAATTAAAAATATAAAAAAATAAAACATGAGAAAATAAGGGAAAGAATTGAATGGGAAGGTCTGTCATTTTATTAATAAACCATATTTTTCCCCTGGAAGTAATATTCCTCAACACCTAGAATTTGCTACTATCTGCTATCATGCTAAATGAATGACTTCCAGCTAAATACTGTCACATACCTGAGATATGTCTGTGCTATATTTATGGGTTGCACAGTTTTAAAGGTATTGAGATGAGAAAATAACAGTTTCCTGAAGTAGAAATAAAAGCTAATTTTAAAAATTTAACATTACTATTCTGTATAATGCTGAACCATTTATCCCTATAGTCAAGATATAGATATACCTAGAGCTTCTTGATTTACAAATATACCCTATTTGCAAGTTAAAAAAAAAAAATCAATCTGACCCTAGCTTTGTCTTTTACAAAATGACCTTAGAAAATAACTTTCCATAGTAGAGGTTAGTTGTCACATCTGTAAAATTACATTAAGATTCTAAGTCACTCCTATCTTCAACATTCTCTTTTCTATAATTTTTTCTTAGATTATTCAAGTAAAATTTGTCCCTGGAGAGGAGGAGGATTTGTAGGAACTTACTAGCTAAGAAAGGCTACATAAATTTGGACAAATTTCTTAATCTCTCTGTCCTTCAATTTCCTCACCTGAGGATAAAATATTAACAACTTTATAGAGTCAGTGGTAAGTTTGAAGAGTTATAGAATGTTAAGTCCTCAGAGGAATGTTGGAGAATAATAAAAATTTTGGAATAACACTGTCAAAATTTTCATTTTGTTGCTATGGTAGTAATTTCCCCCTGTTCCTCCACTCTGTTCATATCCATTTGTTCTACCCAGCTCTATGCCTGGGAAGGATGACTTCATCAGTTGGATCCCGTCATAAGTGGTTTATTATTTAGGTCAGCCAATGGTAGCAAAAAATCAGAAAGTGAGAGAAGAGAGAGGAGAGAAGTTTCTTCTTGTCTGCTCCCTGGTGCCATTTGTCTGCCAATTGACTGTAATTTCTCTCACATGGCCCCTTTTCCAAGATTTCAGCTACCACTGGAGTGGAATAACATTTTATCATTAGCCTTAAAAGTAGGGTTAACCTAAAAAAACTAAAAGGCCAAATTGAGAGACAATAAGCATTTAATTGAGATCCAGATGAATAGCTATTTGGCAAGCACTGATGCAGGCAAAAACCCAAACAGTTTTCTGATTAGGAGACAAAGGCAAGGGTATTTATGAGAAAGGAAAGAACAATGAAATGAATAGAAGGAAGGAATTTCTATAGGTGCAGGTAAGTTAACATCATTATACTAATTCTAAATAATGTTTTTACATTTAAGTCTTGTAGTCTTGTATCTTATCTTTGCAAACAATTGTTTGGATACAGTGCTGCTTTAGGCCTGAGCCAAATGTTATTTTACCCAGTTTTAACTTCCAAAAGTTTGAGGAATAAGACTTTCACGGCAGTGCCTCTGGTATGGAAGCTCTCTCTTCATTTTAAGGTAGCTCCGTTTATGTTATTTTTTACAGTAGTAACAGTCACTCTTGTTAGTCTTGGGTGATGCAATATCCTTTGTTTGTTCCCTGAAACGTACTCAAATCCTTCACAAAAGTCTTTTTGTTTGAACCATGTGAATTTTGTTACCTGTCTGGATCCTGACTAGTAGTTATGCTGCATTTATAAGTCAGTTTTTATTAAGCAGTTTACTTAGAGAATATACTAAGATAATTTCTCCTCTTTCTTTTTCATCAGCTTTGGAGACAAAAGTTCTGGTTTGATAAAGTAGACTTTAAAGAAGAAAATAATAAGAGAACAGTAGAAGTCAGAAAAAGAGTATTAGAAATGAGCAGAGTGAAGATATCCCCATGTTATGCATTAAAGACAAATATGATGATGATATAGAACTATGTATGTTAATATTAACTTGAATGCAGAAAGATTATGATGGAAATAAAGGAAATAGCTTTTATTCATGCCTGTAAGTGCTTATAACTATCAGGTTATTTGTTTTAATGTTCACCACAACCTGACTCCTACATAGATGGTCTTTCAAACACATCATGCAGCCTCTGATAGTACATTTTGGACCCCTTAAGTATCAGGAATCAGGTGAAAATACAATCTTGAAAGAATTAAGAAAAGGGAAGGGAAGGCAAGTATCTTCGAACAGTGATAAAAATGTGAAAATTATGGAAAAGAGACATTATATCTTTTTAGTTTACCTTAATACTAAATTGACTTTTACCAGCCTTACCACCTGGATAACAATAACTTGTCCTTTAAAGCCACAAGCATTTCTCAAAGAAAAATCAAATAATAGCTCCTTTGTTTTCTCATTGTAATTTATTTTCTATTTTATTTTTTACCACTTTCCTAAAATTATGTGAATATTCATCTCTCTCTAGATAAAGTTGATAACTATACATGCTGAACTACATTTTTTCCAACTTTTCATTTCTAAAAAATTGCCTGCCCCATAGCAGTTTTTTTAAATTAATGAATGAAAAAGTTAATAAGTAAATAATTGGAAGTACAATTCTGCTTGTTAAAATTGATCCATTAATCAACACTAGCAAGGCACTCTTTTAAATCAGCTACACATTATCTTAAATTTACCAAATTCATTTAACTGTGAATACTCTGGTATGTTGATGGGGCATCAAAAGCATATGTTTAGATTGAAATAGACAGAATCATTATCATCATCATCATTGTCATCATCATCCCATAAATCAATTCTTTCTACCAGGAATGGATTTATTGTGAATTGGTTTGGGGGTATACAAGTTTAATTTATTATAAATATCAAATAATATGAAATATGTAGAACATCACAGTTATATACATAAATGTGTTAGGTAGTTAAGACATGAGTGTCAGGACTTCCACCATGCCACTGGGGTGACACCAGATTTCACATAACCCTGTGCAGTAACATATGTACCCCTAGGTTTCAGTTGGCAAATGTTTGTGTATCAAAACACAAACACAACCTTATGCATTCACACGTCAGATAATCTTTCCTACAACTTCCTGGAGTTCTCAGATATATCAGTTACTTAAAGCTAACATGACATATGATGAGAAAAATATTAAAAAGCATTCATAATTTTTCTACATCGATTATAAATATTAATTTAAATAAATTTCAGAAAAAGTATATGTGCATGTGTATGCATGTGTGTATTTGCCATTGGCATTTGAAAAATAATGTATTTTGGAAAACATTGTCTTTCTAAAATAACCACCTTACATACCTGAACAATGCCATGTTTTAATTAGGACGCTAAGTTCACTCTTCAGAATTTTCCACAAGAAAGGGATAATTTTAGTTTGGTGAGAATAGTTTATATAGAATCTATTCATATATCAAGTATTTGCCATATCCTGCTCTCCAAAAAGACATAATGTGGAAATTTTCATTAATACTCTTTTACTTCACATAACAGTAATCAGTCTCCAAGTACTGTCAATTCTATTTCTGAAGTTGCTTCTCTATTTTTTCACTTACCATTTCCCTATTCCTGTAGTCATTTTCATTTCCTTAGATTTCCCTTAGTTCAGACCTTCATTGCCTTCTAATGTAGTTACTACAGTATCCCTAATTTGATAGCCTGCCTCTAAGTTCTGGTATCCATTTGGTATCCATATTCCAGTCTGAGTTATCTTTCTAAAATATAGATTTGGTTGTTTCAAAATTTATCCTAAAGTTTTTTTTTTACCCCTTGCTTAGGGAAAATTAAGTTCAATTTTGTGAACAATTTAAGGTTGTTAACACCTGACCACTGCTGACCTTTCCCATCTAATGTTTGTTGATTCCCTTTCTCCTATTTCTACTATATACTCACAGACTGCACCAGGATTCATTATCTTGCCTTATGATTTCCAAATCCATGCCTTTGACTTGTTTGTTCTGCCTAGTGTCCTATAAAGAACAGATAATATCACTTCCTTCATGGAATACTTATTGACATTCTCCAACATACTACAGATTTTCAAACTCCCATAGATACATTTTAAATACATATATTTCCCACACTATTATTGTGTAATAGTTTATATGTTTCTCTTTTCCTTGGTATGGGACTTCTAGAATAGGGACTATTTTATTTACATACTTATCTCCAGAACATAACATATACAGCCCATCACATAGTAGAAGTACAGGACATTGAATGACTTGCTAGTGAAACTGTTTATTCAAAGCCAACATAATCACAAAAATTCCATTAAATTGCCTAAGTCTTAAACCTCCTTTCAGAATTTACTACAATTAATATTTTTCCCTTAGAGTGGTTTTTTCCTCTTTGGGATAGTGATAGTACACTATTTTAAATAATATATCTTTGGACTACTTTTTATAGTCATTTTCTTGATGCTTTTCATTTTCCACTGATTAAATGAAACTATAATCCAATATTGCCCTCTCTTTTCACTTTATAGACTCTCCCTCGGCAATCTCAACCAAGTTCATTGTTTCATTAAGCATCTCTTTTCAGATAGACTCTACATCCATTAATCCATCTCTGGTCTTCCTACTGTATGTGAATTAATTTTGCATTACTTCCTGGACATCCAGGTATTATTAAGGTGATGAAACGACATTTTAAAAGAAAATGTGTCCCACTTCAAACTTTATCTGTCATTGGAATCAGCACCATTCCCTTCTGACAGAGAGAGACAAAGAAGAAAACAACTTCGGAATCAACAATGATTGCTTCTCCCTCACGTCTCATTTCATTTTATTCTGAATTTATTGTTGTCTCTACCTTTGAAATGCTCCTCAAATATGTTTTCATATTTTCATTCTTAAAGAACTCTGCCATATTTCAGACCCACATTATGTTTCAACTGAAATATAAAAAATTAAAATGTTCTTTAACTTACAGTCTCACTTCTTTCTCCTCTGTTAATTTTGGATTTATATCAAGATCTCTGTCTATGTGAAGATATTTTATAACTTTTACAAGAAAGTATTACACGATACGTACACTATGTGTATTATCTTACTTGCTTTTAACTAATGTATATCTTAGAGGTATGCTTTAGAGAATCTCCATAACAATAAACATTTACAGATAATTGAAATGAAAATTAAACTACCTAGAATGTATAAAGTGTGCATCACAGTATTTAAACAAATGTTACATCACTTGTTTTCCTTGGTGATCTCTCTGCCATGACATATAAGGTATTCACGATCTGTTCTCCATCGATATTTTTACCTTCTCTCTGATACTTGTTGAGAGTAAGTTTAAATATTTTTTTCATCTTACTTGTGGCATTAATTCCTTAATTTTATTTTATTTTTTTCCCCAAGAAAGCATTAGGACCCAATTAATTGAGATTCATTGTAAGTTCTAATAAAAAAGCATGGCTTCATTTATACGGTAAGAAACTTTTATCACATGTACTCTAAAACACACTCTATTGTCATTTTTCTTTTTTCTCCCAGCTTCATTGAGGTAAAATTGACAACTAAAATTGTATATGTTTAAGGTATGCAACATGATGGTTTGTTATATGTGTATATTGTGAAATGATTACCATAATCAAGTTAATTAACACATTCATCATCTGACATAGTTACTATTTTTAAGGTGTATGTGATGAGAATACTTAAGATCTATTCTCTGAGCAAATTTCAGGTGTACAATACAGTATTATTAACTATAATCATCGTGCTGTGCATGGTGTACATGTCGGCATTCTCCAATCCCCACGACTCAGTCATTTTATAATTGAAAGTTTGTTCCTTATGATCAATTTTCCCATTTACCCTACCACTTAGCCTCTGACAACCACCATTCTACTCTCGGCTTCTATGAGTATAACTATTTTAGATTCTGTATGTGAGTGAGATTATGCAGTATATGTCTTTCTCTGGCTTATTTTAGTATAATTGCTTCCAGATTCATACGTGTTGTCATAAATGACAGGATTTCCTTCTGATGGCTGAATAATATTCCATTGCATATATATACACTATATTTTCTTTATCCATTCATCTGTTCATGAGATTTCTTCCATATCTGAGCTTTTAAATATTGGTGCAATGAACACATATATCTCTTTGAGACCTTGTCGATTCATTCCTTTTGGATATATACCCAGCTGCATTTAGAAGTAGAGGCAACAGACACAGGAAAGGAATGTCAAGACTTGATGAATCCTAACTTTTGTCATGTTGCTGGACAAGCTCCAGAATAATATTTTTATCCTTTAAGATTATATTTATACTGATAAAAACAAGGAGAATAATTTATTTTCTTATGACACTGTTCAACACATATTGTGGACCCAACAATTTTTATACTGGAGGTATAAAAATATCTTCTTATGGAGCATACAGTCTATATTTTAAATTGCATATTACTGATGATATAGTAAATAAAAAGAATGCATATTATTATGTAGCATGTGGATCTCAGTGGACAAACATACCTGTGAGACATATATCAGTCTATTCTAGAATGAGAAAAACAGTACAAGTCTATATCTTTCTAGCCTAGAAAAATTCTACTCATGTTTTTATCAGCTATTTCTATGTCCCTGATTAATCTTCATTTTCCCTCACTCTTTAATCTCCCATGTATTGCTTGTCATTGTTGTTCAATTTTTTTAATATTCTTTAGTTTACACTTCTAGAAATTAATAATATTAAGAAATTAAGAAATTGCTATACACACTTACCCTATCTCCAATGGCATTATAGAAACACACACACACACACACACACACACACACATGCACAGCCAGCCAGCTTAAATCTGGGATGAGCAGAGTATTGAATTAAAGAGTATATGAAAGGAGAGAATACATGTTTATATTGTTAGAGATCCATGTTTGGAGGGCCTTGGGCCCTATAAGCAAATGTCATCTTATAATTTCTTATGATGGACACATGATTGTTCCTCTAATTAGTTGAAGATTGTAGAACTTAAATCAGGAGTAATTTTATGCCATTATTTGAATGTGGAGACTTGATTTTTTTTCTTTTGCATAAGTGCTGTTTGAATTAAGAGTGCATTTGCTTTGAAGCCATATAATTTTACTTTATTTTTTAGCATGTTTTACAAATAGCCCTCTAGTTACATAAAGGTTCAGATAAGAGGCAATAAATAAAGAGCCTTCTCATCCTCTCTCTGGGACACTGAAATTATATATACACTACCAAATTTCCTGTTATTTTCATGTCAACTAGAACCTGCCCTGACCAGATGAAGAAGCCCAAATACTCCTCTGGGTCCTAGCTGCTTAGATGGCATCTACAGGAAATAAATTTTCAATCACACTAAATCAACATTTCAATTTTTCCCCCCCACTACAGTTAATTAATTTAAACTATTATATGTGCTACAAAGAAAAGAAGTACAAGGTATTACAAAATTCTGTAACAAAGAGATTTAAACAAGTCTTGTTGGGTTCTCTAAAAATGATATTTAAGATCGTAATGAAGTTACTTTCATATTTTAGTTATAGAAAAGTAAATGACACAGTATGAAAGGGGAAAATCCAAAAATCTGGAGCTAATATTAAGATCTGATATTCTTGAATCTCCATTTCCTACACTAGCAAAATTCATACCAAACTGCTCCTCTCACTCAAACCTAAATCCTCATATACTGTAGGAGCTCTTTTACAATATATTGACTTTTTATTCATATTTGTTTCTACTAACATGTGAGATTCACAATATCAGGAACTAGATTATTTTCTTATTCATCTGCAATTGCTAGAACTTTATATTCGGTGCATGATTCATATTAGATTCTCCATAAATATCTACTTAATATGACATTGAATATCACTTAGCTATTTTTAGTGACATGCTACTCTACCGTAACTATTCATCATTATAACTTATAAAGTATTTTTTCATAATTAAACATTATAGGCATCAGAAACATAGTGATCACCGTACAGAATTACCTGACGCTCATATACATAAAATGATACTCATCAATCTAGCACATAAGGTATTTTACCAATTATTTATCATTATTCTAATTATAATGACATTATTGTAAGTTGTCAGAAATATTAAATGAGGAGACATAAAGATTCAGCCATCTTCTTTCAGATCCTCTGCTACATTTTGTAAGATACATATACCTTACAAAATTTCATTTTTAAATTCCATTTTTAAATTTCTCATATTAACCATTTTTTAATTTCTCATGTTAATGAAAAAATATCACCTGTGATTGGTAGCTTTTAATTTTAGTACTTTCCTAAAATTACTCTAGAATTTATTCTCATTTAAATCATTATAACTATGAACTGACACTTTTACTGTGCAACAGAGATTTGAAATCATTTGAAAATTTCCTCCTTATCTTATACTATATAGTGTTGATATATTCATTGGTGCTATGAATATATGATTTTCCTAATAATTAAAAACTCTATATCATGATAACACATGTTTCTTTTAAAAATCCTCTTTGGAAGTATAAAAAAAATACGCATCCAAAAGTTGCTGATAAATTATACTTCTCTACGTATGTGGAATAATTTCCAGTGACTAATTCTTTTTAAAACACAAATAATCACCAAAATTTTGGTTTTTATTATAATTTTACAGATTGACATCTATGATGCCCTTGCAAGTAATTTGATCCTATTACAGAGTAAGTTTAGAAAAGAATGTGTTTGTGTTAAACTGAAAGTTCCTTTTATCAAGGATGGTTGTACTAATCAGCCTAGCTCTCTGCCCTTGTGTTAAAAAATTGCAACGTCAGACCCAACTCAGACATTGAGAACCAACCTTTCCTTGTCAGCGGGCTTTACTTAACTCTGAGTTCATATACTGAACATACATACATCAAGTTAATTGTGTTGCTGGTCTTGCCATCATCTTAGCCCGATTTTCCTAATTGCTTTGCTTCTTTTGACCACTTCTGCCACTGAATGTCACCTCTAGTAACTTATTTCTCTCATTGGAATACTGACTACATTCTCTTTGGAATGGGATGATGATTTGCTCTCAATAAAAATTCTAGGATCTGGAATTCAACCTCAGATTGAGTCCAAGGCCTAGACTGTCATGTCTTCCTGAGATCAGCTTTGAAAATGTCAGTGTTTGTGGAGTAGACTTCATTGACACCTTTTTCTAGTCCTTCACTAAGGCTTTTCCAGATCATATTTCCTGCCCTATCAATTATGTCTTTACTGAATATTGAAATTCCTTTTCACTGTGCCTAAATCAGTCTATTTATGTTGAATTGTTCCCTGTTATCAAAATATTTTAGAAGCCGAAATAATAGCTAACGAGGAGGGTGAGAAGAAAGAGAAAATAAAATAGCAAAGTGCCAAGAAGCAGTGAACTAATGAGGTCTTACATGTTAAACAGTAATTCTTACAGTTTTTTCCATTGTACTTCACTAATAAGATTTTTAAATTAGTTTTTCTTGTACCAGGTTCAGAGGCACGTAAGTTGTCTTTCTGCTTCTTGACTTATCTTTTTTAATCTGAATTCCACATAGCTGCCAAAATAATCTTTTTAATTAACAAGTCTGACCTTGTCATGTCTTTTCAGTCCTTTGCTGGCTCTTATTTTTACAAATGCCAGTTTGTTGATGTGACAGATAACCTCTTCAATGAGCTTTCCAAAACTCCTTCATCCTCATGACCTGCTTCTATCTTCCCACAATTGACTGTTTTGAAATTCCAAACTCACTCCACATGTCATTTGATTACATCCTGTGGTATGCTGTGTCTAGCTCCTGGAGGCTCCTACTAGCTCGCAAGAGGTGACCATTAAATATTTAGAAATATCACCAATAATTATTAAATAATTTTGCAACTTGATATTAGTCATGATGGGAGTATACACTATTGAAATCAGCAAACACTGCAAATCAGGGCTTCTTCCCACCTCAGACAGGTAGATGATCAGCACTGAAAGATACTCATATACTTCAAATGTTAATATCCTATATATTGTTTGGATTTCCATGCCCTTCCACTTGGAGATCTAAAGAGTGGATTAAAATTGATTGTAGAGATAAGGCCACAAGGCTAATCTTTCTCAGTGTGTATAAAAATGCCTGGTCAAGGTCCTGAGATGGAAAAAGTTAAAAACTTTATAACACAGATAAAAATAACAGCTATAATAGCAGTGACAACAATAAAAATCCTTTGTGTTTGTATATATATTTTTTAATGTAAAATGTTTTGCTGTTGTCTCAGAATTTAATTTTAACTACAATATAGCTCTTATTGAATATTTCTAAATAAGATAATTGATTTTTTATTTGTACCTCATACTATAATGTTTACACAATATAGTATTCAAAATGATACTCAGACCCTATGCATTGTTGATTAAACCTGTAATGAGTAAGATTAAAACATGACTTGTAATTCGTTCAGTCTTTGGAATTAAAGACATGTTCATTGTGTTTTGTATAGGAACTTGCAGATCTCTATTACAAAAGACATAATTTCTGTCCAAAATATATGATAACTGTTCACTGATCTCACTGAGCAGTTTTATTTTTTTTAATTTTATTAAATTTATTGGGGTGACATTGGTTAATAAAATTATATAGATTTCAAGTGTACAATTCTATCATATATTATCTGTATATTACATTTCGTGTTTACCACCCAGAGTCAAATCTTCTGTCATCATATATTTGACCTCCTTACCTCTTCCCCTGTTCCCTTTCCCTCTGGAAATCACCATACTGTTGTTTTGTTTCTTTGTTCATCTTGTTTCTTTCAGTTTATGAGTTTTGTTTCTTTGTTCATCTTGTTTCTTTCAGTTTGATATCCCATATGTGAGTGAAATCATAGGGTTCTTGATGTTTTCCATCTGACTTATTTTGTTTAGCATGATATTCTTAAGATCCATCCATGTTGTCGCAAATGGCAGTATTTCATCTTTTCTTAAGGATGAGCAGTAATCCATTGTATATATGTACCATGTTTTCTTTAGCCAATCATCTATGAAAGGATACTTGAGTTGTTTCCATATCCTGGCTACCATGAATAATGCTACAATGAACATAGTGGTACATATATCTTCACAAATAAATGTTTTTAAATTTTTGGGGTAGCTACCCAGAAGAGAGATTGCTGAATCATATGGTAATTCTATTCTTAATTTTTTGAGGCCCTCCATACTGATTTCCACAGTGGTTGTACCAATTTTCATTTCCATTAGCAGTGTATGAGGGTTCCTTTTTCTCCACAACCTCTCCAACACTTGTTATTATTTCTCTTGTTGTAAATAGCCAAAGATATCACATTCCCTGACTTTGAATTACACTACAAAGCAACAATAATGAAAATAGCATAGTATTGGCAGAAAACCAGACACACAGACCAGTGGAACATGATTAAGAGCCCAGAAATAAACCCACATATATATGAGTAAATAATTTTTGACAAAGGAGACAAAACATACAATGGAGGGGGAAAAAGCATCTTCAATAAATAGGCTGGGAAAATTTGAAGGCCACATGCAAAAGAATGAAACTAGACTGATATTTGTCACCATACACCAAAATTAACTCAAAATGGATCAAAGACCTAAATATAAGACCTGAAACGGTAAAATATGTAGAAGAAAACATAGGTACTAAACTTATGGACCTTGATCTCGGAGAGGATTTTATAAGTTTGATCTAAAAGATAAAGGAAGTAAAAACAAAAATAAATGAATGCAACTATATCAAACTAAAAAGCTTCTGCACAGCAAAAGAAACTATCAACAAGACAAAGAGACAACCAACTGATTGGGAGAAGATATTTGCAAATTACTATATAGTATTAGATTTGTGAATTTTTTACTTAGACAGTGGGCCACAATTATTTTTTAACCTTCCTTTTAGGTAGAAAGGTTTTAAGAGATTCAGGGTAACTTTTCTCCACTAGAGTGAATTATTAAAAAAATGTTGGTGAAACATAGCATATCTCTAATATAGAAGAATGTCTAGTATAGGGTACAGTCTAAAGACATCTAGAACTTCAGAGCTAGAGGAAATTTTAAATAACACATTGATTAATTAAATTGGAAAAATATTCTAGGTTTAAATACTGTATGTTTTAACGTCATGCTATATTTAATACAGCAATATTATACCTCACTATTTCCTTATCTGATAAACAGATCCAGGAAATTGCTTCTAAGCTTTTAACTTTTGCCCTTAATGACAATATAAGTTATATGCAATATATGTATTGGCCTATTAGCTTAATAATACATGATAGATAGAAGGGAGAAAGGAAATGGTAACTAAGAAAAAAATTCGTATTTCTCTGTGTTTATTTTCTCTGCTGAAGATTATAATGTTGAAAACTTATCCTTGAAAAGCCTTATAACTAACCTAAAGTTCATGTGAACCCCCAAATTGCAGAGATATTTAATCTTTTCAGAGAATACAAATACATTTTTTTTGTTGCTCTTTCAAAGATCATAACAAGCATCCCAGGCAATTCCTATCATTTCGTAACATATAACATGACATGAATGATGTTAGAAATACACTGAAACTTTACATTTTTTTCCAAATGTGAATGGGCATCCAAGCAAGCATTGACTGCAATATAGTATTTTGTTTTTCCAGGGAAACAATTTTTGAGAGAAAAAGTACTTGATAGCTATCATGACATAGTGCCTCCTTAACTACCACGATTTTGCAGATGCCACTGTCTCTAATATATTCTTCTTGCCTGATTTCTTTGTGACTGTTCCCACATTTATTCATTTGATTGACTTGGAATTCACTAATTCATTCATTCATCAAATATGTATTAAGCACTTACTATGTACTAGGTATTCATCTAGGCACTGGGAATTCAGACAAAAAGCCTTGCCTTCAAGGAGCTTAGATTCTAATGGAGGAAATCAATTAAAAATAATTAAATGCATTATATATACAGAGGATCATCATTTAAATTTAGTTTAAGCATCAACTTCTCTGGAAAGCCTTCCTGATCACTCCAGCCTGTGCTCTGTTCCATTTTTAGATACTCCCAGAGGATCCCATGCTTCCCTCCATCAAAGCAACAGCTCCACATTGTCATCATCATCTCTTTACATTTGTCTCTGACAGTAGACTCCAAGAAGGTAGGTATCATATTTTCTCCATCTTTTTTTTCAGAGTGTTAGAGTCATTTCTAGGTCATGATATATATGATATGAACAGCTATAATTTATTGAGTCCTTTATTCATTTAGGATATTATTCTAAGCCCTTTTCATGTAAGATCAGTTTTATTTTGTTGTGTAACAAATTACCACAAACTTAGTGGCTTATACACACACATTTATTATCTCATAGTTTCTGTGGATCAGAAGTCAGGGCACAGCTTAATTGGGGTACCCTGTTGTGGGTGTCACAGGCTGCAATCAAAGTGTCGGCAGGGCTGCATTTTTATATGGAGACTTGACTAGGGAAGAATTTGCTTCCAAGCTCACTTATGTTGTTGGCAGTATTTCTTTGTAGGTGTATGACTCAGGACCCTGCTTCTTAATGGCTGTTGACTGGACATTGCCCTCGTTTCCTAGAGGCAATCCACGGGTCTCTACCATGTGATTCCATATGCAGTTTATAATATTGCCATTTGCTTCTTTAAGGCCACCAAGTGATTCTTTCTCTGCAGCCTGACAAAACAGAGTCTTAAATAAGGAAATGTAATCATAGGGGTGACATTCCATCATCTTTGGCATAATCTCCTGCTTAGAAACATATCAAGAGGTTCTACCCATACTCAAGGGGAGGCAATTTCATAAGGGCTTGATTCACTGAGGGCTGCTTTAGAATACCATATATTGTCTCATTTAATCTTCACAATTATATAAGGCATGTGCTATTATTATGAAGTCAAAGAAGCCAAGGGCACTTGGTTAATAAGTCAAAAGTTTCAAGCCAGGCAGTACTATGCTGGAGTCCTAATTTTTATCTTGTGTTATATTGACCCTGTTAAATACATGCCCACTGAATTTAAAAATTTTTAATTCTAAAATTTTTTAAATTTTCAAAATTTAAAAAAATAATATGAAATGTTTCTATGTACATAATAGAAATACACTCAGCCCAACATGTTACTTAAATTAGAATCTGAGAATAGATAAGTTGTTGTGTCTCATATGTCTATTGGGTGGAATAGAAGAAGGAATTTCTTGGGCTTTTAACTTTTATTTTATTTCCCTTTTTTATCCTTAATTTTGATTTTATGTAGCATTTATATATTAAAATTCCATTATTTAAAATTCCTTATGGTACTAATCTGTCATGAAGTCATTAGCAATTATTGGGTAATATTGTATCATGTTATATTGATGTAATGATTTGTTTATATATTCATTCATTCCTAGAATATCTTCCTTAACTAGAATATAACTTCTATGAGAGCAAGATCTTATCTGTCTTAATCCCTATTGTAAATCCCTATCCTGAAAGCCTATAAAATAATAGGGGACAATAGGCACTCAATAAATAACTGTGAATGACTTTACTGAATCAAGTAAAATAACATACTAGAAAAATAATTTCCAATCTATTATCATTTTTTTTGCTCTCAAATCATTGTTCTTGTCTTTTGTATTTTAAATACAACATATCAGTAGAATGAAATAGTGGAATTAATTCTTAAGCTTCACTTGGCTTCATTATACAATCAAACAAAAATATATTTTGAATAATTTTGTTGTTTAAACATTATAAGCATTTAATTAAATTTCAAGTTGCTCGCATTGGAAAAAATGTCTCACTCTGTCAAAACATAGATTTAAAGGAAAGTTGTTTTCCCATATTGGCTTAACTCACAAGGGCTAACTTATAAAGTGTTCCTCTGATCTCTGAAAACACAGCCATTTCTATGATATATATCATATAATCTAACTATCTAAATGATTTTAGAAACAAGATTCCAACAGCATTTTCCCCTTCTTTCACTTTTAGCTAGAAAATACCAAAATCATTTATCATGAGGTAGATTTCTCTTATATCTTAAGCAATAAACTCACAGTTAACATATGGTGTTATTTAGCTGTGTAACAAAAAAGATTAATCAGCTGATAAGATGTCATTACAAAAAAAATATTTTAAACTATTATTTTCTTTTTTTCTCTCAATTTATGGGCATCCAGCCAAATTCATTTATAGCTGGCTTAAAGAATGTCATGTAAAAATTAAAAATCAAACTCTTAAATTATCAGTGGCGTTTAATATATTTGGGATGCTACACTGAAAGTCCATTGCTTGTGAAATGTAAATGTTTCCAGTTAATGAGAAACTACATTGTTGTTTTAATTGTGTGTATGTGAAGTGAATTTTGCGGGGGTTCATTGAAAGCATTAGCATTACCAACATTGTCAAGAATGGCCATGTGTATTCAATTACTATTGGCTACCCAAGATGTATAGTATAGTAAATGATCTCTCTGGAAAGTCTTTAACCCATGAGAGGGAGGACTCATAGAAACAAACTTAATAAATGTTGTAGCTTCTTCACAAGTAACACGTTAGCATTGTTTAATTGCTTTATATGTTAGGATGATCCTATTATTAGGGAAAATACCCACTGGCAGGAAAAATAACACCTTATTAATGGTATGTATTGTTGCTTTTTCAATGTCATTTAAGCATTGTAATAATTAAATGAAATAAAATTAATTTTAAGAGTTTTTGAAAATCATAGTAGCCTTTTATTATTTTTTTCTTAATTTTAAATCAAATTACATAAAAATAGTAATATATGAATTTGATATGAAGCCCTCATACTTTAAAATGTTGTCAAGCACAGCAATATCTCATTTATTCCCTAAGGGCCCAATCATACCTCAGACTGAAGAAACTAAGGTTAATTGTGTGCTTAATTTTAGATAAACACTTCACTAATGATTCTTGAATCATCCTGGGAGGTAGGCACAACTTTTCCAAAGATCATGGATTTAAACACAAATCTGTTTTATTTTAAAGCCTTTGCTTCTCAAACTGACCTGCACAGTAGTTTCTGGACCAATTTATCACTTGTCTTATCTTTATATATTCTGGAGAAACTGTGGGTTTTCAGCAGTTTTCTGGAATCAATGGATGCTGGCCCATTTTATGAGGGCCTCATCATGCCACAACTTATTTCTTCTCTATGCTTGTATATATATATGTATTTACATATTCACTTTATAAATTTAATAAAGAACACATTCTCATAACTTTCTCAAAACCTGCTGGATCTGTGACATATTAACTTGGAATTCATTTGTATAAATTAACATGCTAAGTATCCAAACTGAAATTCAGACTAGCTAGAAGTATGAACCTACTTCAATTATATTTCCAGAGCATGAATTACATTTTTTCTTCTGAAATCAGACAATTCTTCCTTAATGAGTTCTATCTAAACATAATGAATACGATGTTAAACGTGAAGTCACAGAGGTTGTTTACACTGGTAGCTGTTCATAAAATTAGTATTTCCTTCATTCCCAGAGATAGTAGCTAAATTGTTTATTGGCAGACACAAACAAATTAATCTATTGGAAGAAAAATAAGCACAATATCCTTTGACATTTTCATGCATGATAAATGCTGGTTTATTCTGCCAAATTTATATCGAATAGAAAATATCCAGTCCAATTAAATAAATATACATTGAATGTTTGCCATTAACTTATTATTCCACTAAATATTAAGGTTCCAAAGATATTTAAAACACAGTTTCTGGCCTCAAAGAATATAGGGTCTTTTAGGGAGAGTAAGACAAGTAATTTTTTAAGTGAATCTTAAGGGCCAAGTATTATAGGTCATTGAAAAATGATATAAAGTGGCTATGAGAATTTAAAAGAGAAAGAACTAACATTGAGTTGGGGTGATTAAGAAGAGCCTTAAAGAATTAATGCAGTTGAGATCTATCTTTAATTGTGTCTTTATTATATGAAGATAGATAGATAGGTCATTACACGAAAGGTATATAGCTTAAGCAATGATAAGAGAATGAAAAGCATTCATTATGTTTGGAAGAATAAGTATTCCCATCTGACTATAGAACAAGCTGTTCTTTCTTTCACCAATATTAGCAATAAACAAAATGGACAATAATCTCACCTCTGAAATTTACTTCATTGTGATGAAAGATAATATAAAAATACAAAGAGAATGACTGATACAAAGTAGGGCTGCAATGGTCTATATGTGAACTTAGTGATAAGGAATCTTGAATGCAGATTAGGTTGTTTTTCTATTTTTATTTACTTCTTTGAGAACTTGTGAGTAATAGGATAGGCTCTCTGATGTGTGACAATTAGGATGTACTGTGTGTAGTGAATTAGAATTGAAGTAACAGAAATGGAATCAGAAGGTATGCAGGTAGCTAAAGTATAATGTCACAAAGTGTAAGTTAGGATGACAGCTATAGGAATGAAAAGAGAGAAAATATATGAAATACATTAAAATGAAGAATTTGTGGGATTTAGTAATGATTTAAATGTGTGAGTATAGGAAAAAGGAAAAGTTTCAAGAATCTAATCCTTATATACTGGGAAAGTCTTGTACCATTATCTGCAAAGGCAAAAGGAAAGCAATATATGATAATTTGAAAAAAAGATAATGTTCCAATATTTATTGTTTGAAAAATGATCAGGATATACCAATAATAATGTTCAGCATGCACTTAGAAAATTGGAATTGCAGCTATGAGTAAGGAATCAAAGCTAGACATGTAAAAGATTTAGGTTGATTTTTATTGATTTAGTGATGCTATTTTGAGTGTCACTTGGAATGGGCATGGGAGAGGACACTGGAACTCTGGAAATATCTACATTTAAAGAGTTTGAGATAAATTAGCTTAATGTTTGATAGAATATGGATAAGATTATACTTCATTCTAGGGAATAGGAGAAGAACAGACAGCTGAGACAGAGAAGAAACCATGGACTGTACAAAGAGTATAAGTTTGATGGCATGAGGAAACAAAGGAAGTATGATTAACAATGACCCATTTTGTAAAAACCAAAGAAAATGAGGACTAGGAGTATGTCATTTATTTGTAAAATTAAGAGATCATTTTTGAGGTGACTTTCTAGAATGCAGTAAATCAGCCAGACACCAAAGAATGCATACTATATGATTGTATTTATATGAAGCTCAGAACATAGAAAATGAATCTAGAGTAAAAATTATAGTATTATTCTTGAAATATTGACTGAGAGATAAAATAAGGGAAATATCTGAGGATGGCAGAAATGTTCTACATCTTGATTTAAGTTGTTATACTGCTATATACATATATAAAAATTAGTCATTATATACTTAAGATTTGTGTACTTCACATAAATAACTTAAATATCAATTAAATAGTGAATTAGAAAAAAAGAGAACAGGAAAAAGGAAGAAAGTAGGAACAAAGGAAAAAAGGGAGAGAGGAATGAAATTTGACCCATAATGGTTTTATTGAACATTGGATCCAATTTCATTAAAAATTAAGCATAATCGTAAACCCAGAAATAACGTGAACCACTAAAGTCTCTGAATTGTTTATGCTAGTTAGGGCAACAGATTTTGTTTTTTTCCAATATAAAGAGTCAATGTACATATTTAGATAAAGATTTAAGTGTCATTTTAAAAATTGAATCATAATTACAAATTGTTTAATGTTTTAAAAGACATAATAAAAGCAAAATATAGTTTTGAAATATGGTACAGTTGATTTAATTATATATTATTTATTTATTATAATCAGCATTTTGAAAATGAAAACTGTAAATTCAGAAATGCATATTTCTGAATTCAAAAAGCTATGTATTTTATAAATTCAACTTAATGTTATAAACCAGCCTTTTAATACATGACAACATCAGATTTTATGGTTAATCATAAATCTGGTAAATACAATATGTTATTATCCCTAGTAGATTATATACAAAGATAGATTCATATTAATTAACAGTAGACGTCTACATAACAATTTTAAACTTTATTATTAATTAAAATATTGTATATAAAAAATACAAAATAAAACATATAAATGTATATGTACATATGCATTGTACATGTGTCAATGTATATATATAAAATTACCAAATTGATCTATAAGATTAATATATTCCAAAGGAAAATATACATATAAATTCTATGGAAATTGATAAAGCTAATTCTAAAGATCTTCATGAAATTAAAATATATAATACTACTCAAGAAAATACAGCAGCATGGCATAATAAAGTTTCTTCAAAATGTAACAAAATATAAAACTATAATATTTCAATAAGTGTGGTATTGGCATAAAGAATAAAATCAATGCAACAAAATTAAACATCTAGAAAAATACTAATTCGCAAGTGGTACAATATTATGAATTTCAAATCAAATTGAGAGTTAGTCAATGAATTGGGATAGGAAAACTTTTGTTGTTATTGTTGGAGGGACCTAATTAATCCGTCCACTGATACTATTTAAAGAAAAATATATAGATTTAAGGCCTCTTTTTAGTCTATAAAATTATTAGTAAGAATTGTATATAGATATGTCTATAACTGGGATTAGAAAGTCTTCCTTAAGCAAGAAAAAATAGTAAATGCTATAATGAAACAGAATAATAAATTAAATTTAAAAAATATGTCCAACAAGAAATATCATGAACAACTGTTTAAAGCAGACTGTCAATATGTGTGTATGCATGTTGTTTGTAGTTTAAAACTTCTATATTGCTATCTCACGCTGAAGATTCTTAAGCAGTGATTTGGGCAAAGAAGATTTCAGAGAAATGAAATTTGAGAAAAAGCATTCTAAGCAGAGGGCACTAAATGGATTATAGTATAGCCTGAAGTTATAATATATTATGACTAGAGCATAAGATGTATCTGTGGAGATGGTAGATGAGAGACATGAAAAGTAATTTGGAGCCAAATCACTAAAAGCTTTTTTGGCTTAGAACACCATGGGGAGCTCCCATAGACTTTTCAGCAAGTAGTCATAGGCATTGTGTGTCTGTGGTGACAGAGGGTAAATACCAAAGGTGAGTGAGTTGAAAGAGCTGAAGCCAGGGAGCCGAAGGATAGACATTTCAAACAGCCCACAGGAGAGCTTACATGATTGAAATATGGGAACAGAAATGGCAACTGAGAGCAAGGAGAATGGATTTAAGAGATTTTTAAAATTTATGTTTTACATTACTTATGACTCATTGAATATAGGCTTGGACAAGAAAGCAAGGATATGACATTCAGGTTTCTGACCTGTGCAAGATGTCTTTAATTTGCCGATGATTCCATTACTGTAGTTAGCAGATACTGAAAGAGGAGTAGTTGGATGATGCAAATAGGGAGGGTATGTGATAAATTTTGGATTTAAATGTGTGTGTGTGTGTAGGGCGGGGGTACGGAGGTGGACAGACACATGGAAAATATCAAATAGGCAGTTTGAAATACAAGTCTGACCATCACTGAGGAGATGTATATATGTATGTATGTATGTATATTCATCTAATTGTTTACATCAATCCCGTGAAGAAAGTGTTGAGGCCACAGCAATGCAACAGATGGTCCATAGAATGCAAAAATGGATAGAAAAACTCAATATGGCTTAGGATGATCCTTTTATTATCTCCAATTTTAAGGTACAAGTTGAAGAAGAACCAACCAAGTAGAAAGACAGCAGGAAAGGAGAGAATGGTGAAGTTGAAGCCAAAGGTGCATGGTTTCAAGAAGAAGGAATTATTAAGGAGTTTAGATGACTTAGAAAGAATTATATAGAATATAAATGAGGAAGTCTTTGGATTTTCCAATTAAATGATCATGTATGAAGTTTGGATATTTTTAAATTGTTAGTTGAGGCAATGAAATTAATTGTAAATTGGAGATAGATAATATTAAAGGACTATTCACATAGACTATACTTTCAAGCTGTTTGATTGGTGAGGTGGGAGGGAAAATAAGAAATTTAATAAAGAGATTTTAGTATAATGTACACTTGGGCATATTTGTAGTTTAAAAGAAGGTTGACAGTGTAAGAGAAAGGAATAAAATAAGAATATGAGGAGAGGATAGATTCTAGATAGCCAAATAATAAGGTCAGAAAGAAAATTGAAAGCTTAAGAAGGCAGATGTTAAAGCAGAAACTATGAGGCACAGTAAGGTAAAAGGAGAATCATAGCTAATGCAAGCCCAATTTCCAATCCAATCTCAACATTTAATTAGGAATTCCTTAACATCAAAATGCTTGCTTCCCATATTTTATAGCATTTGAAAAGGAACATCTGAAATAGATCCTTAGAGCTATTAAATTAAATTTTTAATATATCTTCAAGTAAGTTTAAAAGTTCAAGACTTACTCTTATTCTTAGCAGATAAAATGAAATATTATAAAATCGTTTTTATATCTAATAGCAAATCTGGATCTTACAAATATTCTTCAATTTACTACAAATTTATACCTGGGTACAATTTACTTTAATTAAATGTTCTGTGGAACACAGTGCATAAAATAGAAATATAGTATTTGCATAGAATAATTTATTTACACCTTTTTAAGATAGACAATTTTAACTGTAATTGGGTTATAAGATATGAGTGAGTTCTTTGAAGAAGGGTGTTCATTAAATGATCTTTTGAGAATTATAGAAATACATCTTTAAAATCGTAAGGAAAGGTAATTTGCATAAATTTTTTTAACTAGATGAGTCAATATACTTATTTAGGTAACTATCTTACAAAAATGAAATTAAGAAAACTCTGCCAAGCTTAACATTTCATCAGACTCTAAATCATTCAACAGTAACTTCAAAAGTAGGCTCATACTCTGCTAATAGGCTCATGACTCTATGTGCAATATAAGCATATTCAAAATACCTGGGTAGTAAAAAACATAAACAGCCTGGAAAAAAAATGTTCAGCATCTGGTGCCAAGAAATCACTAAAGGCAGATCAAGGAGGCATTCTGAACTTATTTTCCCATATTTCACAAAATAAGTCTTTGATTAAGAATAATACTAAAAAGTATATGCTTTCCATTTGAATATACAGTATAACATTTATTTCAACTATTTTGTAATAACATATCACTCTTAGATTTATAAACAAAAAACCTACTGAATTACCAGGACTCTGCTAACTCATGTATATTAACAAATCTCAAAACTTATTGTTAGAAAAATCCAATCCAAATATATAATGTCTCTATTAATTTTAGCCTATATATATTTATAATAATTTTTATTTATAAATTTAGATGAAATGAACACTCCCAGAAAGACAAAACTACTGAAGTTAACTCAAAAAGAAGAAATTGAAAATTTGAATAAATCTGTAAGAAGTATTTACTTCAAATTAGTAACTAAAAACATTCCACAAAGAAATACTCTGGCCCTAATGGCTTTATTGGTGAATCCTAAAAACGTTTTAAGAAGAATTAATTCCAATTCTTCACAGACACTTCTAAATAAGAACAAGAGAAAGAAATATTTCTCAAGCCATCGTATGAGCCAGTGCTGCTCTTATATTAAAACCAGACATGGGAAAGAAGGAAGAGAGAGAGGGAGGGATTATGAGAGGGAGGGAAGAAGGAAGGAAGGAATTCCAGTATGAACATAGATTCATGCAAAAATCCCAACAGAATGCTAGCAAGTCAAATTCAGCAATATATAAAAAGGATTATATACAATAGTCAAGGAGGATTTATCCCAAGAAATCAAGGCAGGTTTAACATACGGAAGTCAATCAATGTAATGCACTGTATTTGTAAAATAAAGACTAAAGAAGCTATAGAATCATTTCAATTGATACAGATACAGTACTTGACATACTTCAACAGTGTTTCATGTAAAAACACTCAACAAACTAGAGATGGAAGAAAATTTCTTTAACCTGATAAAGGATATATGTGAAAAACCCAGAGCTAATATCATACTTAATGCTAAAAGATTTATTTTCTGTCTAAATTCTAAAAGAAGACAAAATTATATGTTCTCACCAACTCTACTCAAAATTTCACTGTAAATTGTATTTAGGGAAGTTAGATTAGTAAAAGAAATAAAAGGCAAACAGATTGGAAGAGAAGATATAAAACTATATTTTCAAATGATGCAATCTTATGTGTACATCATGACACCAAAAGCACGAGTGACAAAAGAAAAAAATCTAGATAAATTAGAGTTCATCAAAATGAAAAGCTTTGTGCTGCAAATGAAACCATCAAAAAAGTTAAGAAACAATCTACAGAATGGGAGAAAATATTTAGAAATGTATATCTGATAAGGGACTTGTATCCAGAATATTTAAAGAACTTTTACAACTCAAAAATTAAGATAATTTTTAAATAGGCAAAAAAATTGAATAGATTTTCTCCAGAGAAGATATACAAATGACCAGTAAGCACACGAAAAATGCTTACATAATTAGTTAATAGGGAAATGTAAATTAAAACCAAAATGAGATAACACTTCATACTCCCTGAGTGTCTAAACCAAAAACTAAAGACATAGAAAGTGCTGGGGAGGATGGAAAGAAATTGAAACCTCCCTGTTTTGCTGTTAGAAATGTAAAATGGTGTAGCCACTTTGGAAAACAATTTGGCATTTCCTCAATATGTTAGATATTATATAATTCAACACTACCATTCCTAGGTATATAATCCAGTAGAACTTTAAATATATGCCCACACAAAAATATGTACAAAAATGTTTATGCATTATTAATAATTTAGCCAATAAATAGAAACAAGCCAAATATCCATTAACTGATGAATAAGTAAACAAAAGGTGGTATAACGATGAAATGGAATATTATTTGGGAAAAAAAAGAAAAGTATCGATACATGATACAACTTTTGTTAACCTCGAAAACACACTAAATAAAAGAAGTGAGTCATAAAAGACCATATACTGTTTCCATTGATATGATACATCCAAGAAAAGCAAATCTATAGGGACAGAAAATAGATGGGTGGTTGCCTGAGGTGAGGGTGGTGAAAGCCTCCTAATGGGTACAGAGTTCCTTTAGAGGGTAATGAAAATATTGCAAGATTAAGTAGTGGTGATAGCACAACACTGTGAATATATTAAAATACATTCTAAATGGGTTAATTTTATGGTATGTGATATGTCTCAATTATGCTATTATTTATTATAAAAAAAAGAATTTGGAAACAGCCTGTCTCTGAAAAATGAGAAAATGGTTAAACAAATTTTAGCACACTTAATTAAGGCTTCTCATAATGAACATAGAAGAATCATCTGGGCAAATTGTTTAAAATGTATGATATTGAGCCCCTATCCCACAAATTCTGCTTCAGATATTTCCAGAAAATATTTCACTTGATGGAACATCAAGCAACCATTAAATTATGCTTATGAAGTGTTTGCGATAACCAGAAAAGGCTAATGTTTTGATAGAGAAGAATAGAACGTATGATGTAAATTTAAATTTTAGATGAAAAAGTTGGTAATTTCCATCTCAAACTAGGAAAAAGGATGCATGCTTGAAAAAGTTAACTGTGATTGAATATAGGGTGATTTTTTCTTTATTTTTAATGTCTTTATAATATCTATGGTTTGCAATTAGCATAAATTATTTTTATAATCAGAAAACATAAGTTTAACTTTCAAAATGAGAGTCCCATGTTGAACAAGCCATTCAAAACATGGAAGGTTTAATGTATACATATAAACACCTTTTAAGCCCCCTCATGAATTCTTTCTATTTTCTAATTTATGTATGGAAATTATATTTTTAAAATAATCTTAAAATATTTTGACAAAATAGAAGTTATCTAGTAAATTTTATTTTTATAGTACTTACAAATCAGAATTTGTTTTCTGAGAAAACTGATTTTATTAATATAATAAATATTTCAAATTTGAATTTCAATATATATTGCTAGACTTAATGGTATAATTTGACACACACTTGGATCTAATCACATATTTCTGTATTCATTCATTGGTTAAAATACTTTTTATATGTTCAAACACTCTTTTTCACTGTATTGCACTTAATAATATAGATTGGATTTTTAAATTGAGTTTAAGTAAATCATACTATATGGAAGATATATATCACCGAATGCCTCCGTATAAATTGAATTGGTTAAATTTGATAATATTGAAAGAATACTCTTCATACAGATATTTAAAATTGATGGTGTGGGAGATGGGAAATGGGGTTGCCTGACTAAAAACAGCTTGGTTTATATTACTCTCCTATCAATATTTATATTACATTTAAGGGTCACTGTATACACAAGATGCTTATGCATTTTGAGGCTGACTATAATTTTATTTTGAAGCATTTAATGATAAGTTGCTGTTGGCTGAATTTAATAGGTTCTTGAGAAAATGTGGTTGTATTTCCAGATTCATAATATCACACTAAACCAGATTTAGAATTTTATTACAGAAAGAAGAGTCAGGAGTCACATATCTGAAACTCTTTTGAAACAGACAGAAAAAGCCCAGAAGTAAAATGGTGATGGGAAAAGACAATTTATTTTCCTCTGCCTGCCTGCATTCAAAATAAGGGTATATTTAAACCAGAAAAGAACAGATGGACTGTATTTATAATAGCCAGAGATAAAATGTTGTATTATTCCATTCTTCTATTAATTTATTTCTGTTGCTCCCACTGCCAAAAAGTGTACTGTTGCACATAGATGAATTAAATGAAAAGGAAAATGATACACCATGTAGGTAGTATATGATTTATGGAAAGCTATATATTTCAAGTTTACTTTAAAGTATTTTCTAGTTTTGGTTTTACCTACTAACTCAGCCTCAAGGTAAAACTGTATTAGATTTTAGTATATTTATAATTTTTGTTACAGTACATTGATTGTTGAAAAGGAAAGTCACAAATGGCACCAAGATAAAGTCTTTGGAATTGAAATGCTCTACATATCCATTCAATGAACACTAGTGAGATAGGTAAGATATATAAAATGATTATTTCTTAAAAATTTGACTCTGAGTGGGTGAGAATGAATAGACTAAACTATTTGGCTTTGAAATACATGAGGTGGTTTCATTTTTATTTTTATTTTTTTATTTACAGTTGTCATTCAATATTATTTTATATTAGTTTTAAGTGTACAGCACAGTGATGAGACATTTATATAATTTATGGAGTGATCTCCTCCAATTAGTCTAGTACCTGCCTGGCACTATACATAGTTATTACAATATTATTAACTATACCCTATGCTGTACTTTATGTCCCCTTGACTATTTCATAACCACCAATTCGTACTTCTTAAATGTGAAAGAATTAAGAGGTATTTTCATTTTTAAAGTTAGGTGGGTTTTTTTTCCAATAAATAATCAGTAGAAATGGAATGAACTGTGCTTTTGAAAAGCTCTTCTATGTCTTCTATCCTGGACTACAAAATTTAATTTGTGTTTGTTTTGATCATTTCATCTCTCCATCACTTAGAAGAGTGTCAGCATCAATAAAAAGGTTCTTTATATTGTGTTAATAAACACAGGTATGTTAGAATAATTTATACCATAGTTAGGTCTTCCATACCAAATAAAGGTAAATTAGACCACAGATATAAGAAAATAAAATAGTCTGCATGCACAAACTATATATAATAAGGTTATCAAATATCAAATATATATACATATTTTTTATAGAAGCAGTGTTGGGTAATGAATTTGACATTAAGCTGTCATTAGCTTGATTGACAGCTCCTTTACTAACTATCTTTGTGAGCTAAGCAAGTTGTTTAACCATTTTGAGCTTCTTTTTCTCATTTGTAAGATAGGAAAAACACCTTGTGTTGTAAGAAAATGTATATTTAGATTCTGTTTTTCTTAATTTAAAAAATAAAATCTCTGAGAAATAAATATTTGTAAATCTATAATAATTTCAATACTATTAATACTTATTTTAGTATGTATAACCTTAAATACATTACTGTATCTCAAAATAAGTTATTTAACCTGCATCTAACTTAGGTGCTACTAATCACTACAACTTAACCATTATCACTCCAGTTTACAAGATGGAAATTGAAATTCCCTAAGATTACTGTATTCAAGTGTCAAAATTAGCTATTCAGTCAAATATACAAACATAATTTAATCAGCAGTATAGTATCCTTGTATAAATAAAGAAATGTTAGGATCTCTTACAGCTCTTTTTTTCACCTCTTTGTCTTGTCAGCTATGACCATGACAACTTGAATTCTCATCCCCAGAGCTCTTTGCATTAAGATGAGGCTTTCCCTGACCTCTGGTTTATGCAATACTTGAGTGTATCCTCTAACTACCTATGTGCACAACTCCCTAATACCCCATGACACTCATAGGAGTGGATAAACTATACTTTAGACCACCACTCTTCTATTCAGTTTGCCATGGGACATCTTGATAATAGGGTATATCTTACCAAATTTTACTAGAAGTATGATGTAAGAGTGATCATTTTATATTATAAAGATTACTATAAAACAGATACAATATATGAAACAGATACAAATACAGAAGTAGTACTAAAATGACTGAATATTAGAAGGAGATCAGTTTCAGGTCAAGACGAAGATGGCCCTTCCAACAGTCAATAATGACAAATGATTAAAACCTTCAGAGATTTTGAGCTCCCTGTGACTGAACAGGTTCAAGTAGCTGATTGAGAAGATTAAATCAATTAATGACTGCTTTGACTAGATGATGCTCGAAAACATTTCTACCCTGAGATTGAAATTCTGTGATGTTCGCAGAATAGTACTACACTATAGACCACATATTGAGACGACAGGTCCAAAACCCTGTATTTATAGGATGTTAGTAATGATAAAAGACGTAAAAATAGTGAATGACAATTGTAAGATGATTTAGAGTTTTACGAAGAGATTTTATGTGATGTTTAATTCTCATATCAACTGTACATGAAATTATTATTACTATCATTCTTATTATAGATAAGGAAACTAGAGCTCAGCAAAGTTGAATGACTTAACTGTGCTTATTTAAATAAGGGATGAAGATGAGTCCTGATACAAATAGTCTTTTTAAATCTCGTGTGTTTCACTAAATGGTTATGATTGAGGACAACTAATTTAAATTATTCCTGGGTTTCCTTTGCCTTAAAAAATATATAGGAAAGATTTAAAAATCACTGAAAATCTACATAAAAATGTTTTAATACCACACCTTGATTTAACTCCCTAAGGGATTATGTGCTGTATGGCTTGCCTGGAGTGGCATTATCATTAAAACAAGCCCCTGGGAAAGGCCTCAGTCTCTTGACTATGATATCATGCTGTAGAGTCATGGCCTAGTCATAATCCATTTCTGAAAGGGTCAGTCTTATTTATGAAGATCCTCAGGGAAACCAAGAAGATGAGAACTGTTGATCTGTCTGTTTGGCCTTAGGCATGCTCTTCATCTGAATTAGTAATGCAGTGTCATTTTAAATGTGCTGCTTCAAGGCTTCCTGTGGGTCAGAGTTTTTAAACTCCGATGAATCTCATTTTATACAAGCCAGGTGACACCATCCAATGCCAGTTCTGCAACCTCACCAGCGGGACAAGATGGGCTTCTTTATAGCCTTTAAGAAACACTTAGCTAAGCAACTCCCCAAGAGAGCAGGACTAAATTTTCTTTTTCCTGCACTGCTTTTGTAACCATTCCATCCCATTCCTTAACACTGAGGGAGAAGGATTTTTTTTAAACGTAATAACATCAACTTTTAGCCCATTTTAATATGGCTAAAATATGGTTTGCTTTTGTTTATTTTGCTGCATTTGAGGACATGCAAAGCTGTCCCCTTCATCTTCTGGGACTGTTTCGTGCTATCTATCTTACCTTAAAGAAAGGAGGAACTATGTTTTAATGACCTTCAGCTCTGAATTTAATGGGCCAACAAGGTTGCTTATAAAAGAAACAAGAAGACATAGGGTTATGATTTGGTTGATTGTTTAGTAATTTTTCTGTTTGCTTGCTTGTTTGTTTATTTTCCTTCCCAGGTATAGGTATAAAATGAGTATGGCTATGAGAACTCAGGAAATCAGTAGGGTAGAATCAGAAATTTTAAATAAAGTGGAAGGTCCCTGGATACCTGGGAGCTCGTGCTGGATAAATTATCCTAGGATTATATTGAAAGAGTCATATGTCTCAACCCAGTGAAGAAACAGGGCAAAGGGGATTGTTTGCCTTTCCAGAGGATGTGTAGAAGCTAAATCTTTATGAACCTACCCCAGGCCTTCAGAAGAGAGGGAGAAAATTCCTTTGCTTGCACTCAGCTGATGTTTCCTTCTCTGCCTCAAGAAAATATGGCTTCGTCATTAACAGCACTTCACCTGCAGATAGTCTCCATATGCAACTCTGCCACAATGCTCCATAATACTAATAATAAAGAGAGATATCCTGGAGCCTTATGAGGGTGATGGCAAAACATCAAAACACCACTCTTTGGAACCAATAAAACTGGAGACACCTGATATGAAACAGTGATTAGTGACACTTAAGTTATATACACCGCAAAATTATACAATCAGAAATGAAAATAGTAAAATGACTTTTCAGTCTTTTATAAACTGTGAAGAATGTGGGGATTCAGGACCAATAAGAACAGACACATTTCATTAATTCATTCAAAACTATTGAGTGCCTACCTGATACCAGGCTTTATTGAGGATCCTGTGGATAAGCAAAACATGCAATATGCCTGAACTTATAATACTAACTTTCTAGAACATATTGACAGAAAATAAACAAGACAATTCAGAATAATATCAGGAAAATAAAACAGGGTATTATACTATATGATGACTAGGAGTAAAAGAGGGTGAGTGATTTTACATTGGTCGGATGAGTACAGTCTTCTATATCTAGAATCAGAGCATTTCTGGTAGAAAACCAGTGAGTAAAGATCGGGAACAGATTTACCATATTTAAGGAAAAAAAAAAACTGTTATGACTGAAGGAAGATGGGCAAAAAGGAAAGTGGTAAGAAATTAGATCAGCAAAGGAGGCATAGGCCAAATCATACAGAGTTTTGTAGGTAAATATAATGACTTTGAATTTTATTATAAATGTAATGAGAAACCACTGATGATCTCTTGGGCGGTGTGGGGTGGTAATATAATCTAACTTATGATTTGTTGGTTTTGTTTGAGTTTTTTAAATACTTCTTGCTATAAAGAAAATATTCTTTACTAAGGAAAGTATAGCAGCAGGGAGACCAGTTAGGAAGTCATTGCAGTAATCTCCAAAAGAGATAGTGGTGGCTTCCATTAAGGTGGCCACAGAGAAAACAAACTGAAGAGATAGATTTGGAATATATTTTGAAAGTAGAGCCATAGGAACTTGTTTATGCTTTGGATGTCAGTTTTGAAGAAAAGAAAAATAGATGATGTATAGATTGTATTTAAAGCCATGGGAATAGATGAGCTTCCCTAGTAGAAAATTTAGGCTAGAATGATGGCTGGTCCATGGAGAGAGAAAGAAAAGTCAGCTGCTGTAAAGTAAAAGCTAAAGATGTTGAAAGATCCATGGACAAATACGAATGACCTAAAACAAGACAGGTGTGCTCAGGGAGTATGGTTCTCATATGGCAAGGTACTACCTGAAATATAAAACACAGTGGCACTCCACCCTCCGCATCCCAGGCCCTGTCTGCATAATCCAGGGAATGAAGGTAAGAATTCCATTTTAAAATGGCTTAAAGTATCCACTGGTAAAGACTGTAGAAGATTAGACTCTTTCCACTTTAAACATGGTTTGCTACCCAGACACAGCAAGGCACCAGAATAGGGATCTTCGTGCTTTTGTTCCTCCAGTTTCTCCTCATTCTCACCCTATTACAAAAAAAAAAAGTAATTATATTTGCACATATAGCATATGGTAATAAAATACTCAGGAGGGAAAAACAGAGCTGGATAAAAAAATAGGAAGAGTAGAGAGGAGTGTAATTTTATAATTGATGGTCATGAAAGTGCTCATTACTATGGTGACTTTTAAGAAGAGGTCTGGCAGGCGAGCGGTACATGCAGCTCTCTGGACAGCATGCCAAGTGAAGGGGACAGAGTTCCTGAGGTGTGAAAATGTCTGGTGTATTTGAGGAGCTGCACAGTATTTAGTGCAGCTGGAGGAAAATAATCAAAATAGAAAGCAGTTGATAAAAACAGAGAAATAGTAGGGGCTTAATCATGTAGGGCCTTTTAATCTTTTACTCATAGCAACATCAGAGCGTTCTGAATGGTGTGATGATCTCTTCTGTGCTTAATAGACTCACTCTTGAGCTGTGATGAAAATAAATTGCAGGGGAGCAAGTGCAAAAGCAGTAAGACGAGTTAAAATATTATGGAAATGATCTAGTTAAGAGATGGTGTCTTGAACCAGAAGAGTAACTGTGAAAGTGGTCAGAAATGGTCAGACTGTGGATATATTTTTAGATTGAAAAGGATTTGCTGATGGTTGAATTTGTCCTGTGATAACAAGGGAAATTGATCCAGGATTACTTTTAAGTTGTTGGCCTGAGCTAGTTACTAAAAATTAGAGTTCTGTAATCCATTATAGTCTCTCCTATGTTCTGCTCACTGTAACCGAATTAGGCTTAATAATAATTCATTGTAACTACCTTTAGCAAGTAATTTTTGATAATTACTTCCATTCTTCTCTTTTAATTCTCGATTCCCTTTTCTGTTGAGCATTTGTTCTTGGCATATGCATGGTTTTCTTCTAAGATGCTTCAAATATATTTTCAAATTAATTAAAGCAATAAAGAAAAATAAAACAGTAGCAATGTTTCCTACAATTGTTTTTCCAGGAATGTCAAGAGCCCATAATATCTCTTTGAGTTTCAGTATATTTTATGCAATATAATTGAATTTAACAGATGGAAGAGAGGATTGAGATTTTATACTTTTTCCTGTAAGGCTGCAAACCCATGAACAAGAGTTTTCACATTCCTAGTATAAAATAATATTTTTCTATATTAATGTATTTTATAAGTGTATTGTTTTCATTCAAGCATTGGTATGGTTCAGAAGTAATTTACTATGATATTTATATCAAATAATATCTGAAAAATATTCGAAGAAAATATGTCCTTGTTATATTAGATATTACTTCAATACTTGCCCAGACTGCATGCAAAGCTCACAGTAATTGAGCCTCCAGGGGTGTTACAGAGCATCTCTTACTATAATACACACTCTAATTATAGCAAGAATGTCAAATGTGAGACTGTCAGGAAGTTCAAGATTTCAATACTTGAAATCTGTCTGAATTAAAATATTTCTAAGCCTTATTTCTCTGAAGAAGTAAGAGAGATAATATATACCCTGAACTTATACCTTTGGCAAAAAAAAAAATATAATATATATATATATATATATATATATATATATATATATGTATATGTATACACACACACACACACATATGTATGTATGTGCATACACATATGTATATATCTAGTATAATATATATAATATAAAAATATATTAACATGATAGTTTTTTACATAAAGAATCCAATTTAACTATACATTTGAGAATTAAGGACAGCTCCTCTTTGGCCGATCGGGAAGAATTCACATGGAGACTTATAAGATTTAGAAACTGAAAATTTCATGAATAATCTTGAAAATAGAGTACCTATCTATTTATTTACACATATAAATTTTATTGTAGCAATGTCATCTTAGCAATATTATAAAATATACCTAACAAAAAAGTACATCATTTCTATTTCTGTACTGAAAGCAACTGATTTCCTTTTTTGAGAAATCTTCTTTAGTCTTTGTCTATACACATATATAATTTATATCCTTATAATTAGTGTATGTGTTTTATATTTTATTTTTTCACCTAACATTATATTATAAGCATATGCACATGTTCTTACATAGCCTGTAAAAATTATAATCACTGTATAGCATTTAATTGAATGGTTCTGTAATGCATTTGTTAAGTCTTTTTTTATGTTATACATTAAATCATCTCTATGTTTTACAATTATGGAAAATGCTAAAAAGACTATAGCTAGATATGTATTGTTTTATTTTTTTGATTTAAGAGAAGATTACTGAAGGACCACCGAATATACATTTTATTCCGAATAGTACTATAATTCTTTTCAAAGTTTATATACTTCTACATCTAATAGTCATTTTAATAGTAATGCCAGATCAGACCTGAATCTTTTTTATGTTTACTAATTTAATAGTTAGAAAATACTTCATTTTATTATTTTAAGTAGATTGCTTTCCATATGCTACTTTACTATTAATGACAGTCTAATAATAGAAATTCTTGATCTATTCTAATAGAATAATTTGACTTTCGGCTCTAATAATTTTAACTCTCCAATAGATATATATTTGCACATTTCCCTGATGACTAAGATTACATGTAGACTTTGGTTTGATCTATGTACGTCTTCATCTAACCTTTGCCAACAAATTTTTGTAGACCGGTTACCTATTCTCCCTTTGGCTGAGATTTTAGTTCTTTCTCTAAGTTAAAATAAGCCATGATATAAATTTCTGTGAATGAGTGACATATACCCTGCTTATGCTTAACAGGGACTCATATTCTTTAATTAAAAGTGAAAATTTTCCTTCTCCCCACCCTTTGAACTATAATTACATCTAGGGATTGCCATTGTGCTTGCTAAGAACATGCCCAGAAGACACAAATGGATAATGCTCTGCATAGAGCACCATAACTTAAACTGAGACTAATGTTCACTGCATTGTTGAACAAGCCTTTGTTGAGTCCCTGCAGGGTGTAAGTTCAGCTTGTTCCTGCTAAATCTCTGGTGACCAGAGGAAGTTTACTTAATATCATTATATTTTAGGTTTTCTATCCACATGAGGATAGGTAAGTTCTATCCAGCGTACTTGCACATCACTTTGAAATATCTACATTAAAATCATACTATAGAAATGAGTATAGGCTGGTTTGTTCAGCAAGAATATTACTCACCCTCTACCTCCATGTCATTGCATAACATCATAGATGGTGATACAAATTAAGTTTCTTAATGCTACTGGGTCCTTAAATCTGTCAAATGTGAGAAATGGTTAAGGCACTGACTGTGACAACATTTTGGGTTTTATTACCTATTTATACAACATGATATGTCCCTGTGTATAGCTCAGTTGATGGAACAAGTAGAGATAGGAGCAGGTAGAGGTACATGCCCTAAGCTAGGACAGGTGCCCAAATACTGAGCAAATTGACACATGTTATTTCTAAGGAGGAAAGATAAATCATAACTACCTGTGATTTAGGGGGAGTCTAAATCTAAACTGTAACTTCGTTGACAAAGTTATTCTATTAAAAAGACTTAGAAAGACAGTAGAAAAATCAAGGAAAAGTTAAAGTTTTAGGAATCAGGTCATCTGGGTGATGTTAGGAGGGAAGTATGCTAAAGACTCCAGGCTTCAAACAGGTTTCTGGTCTTCGGGAACATGACTGGCATAAACGAAGAACAACATGACTTTTAGCATGTGAGTCCCTAGGGATATTTAAATCAAAGCTTCCATTTTTTGAGATGTGTGTGTGTGTGTGTGTGTGTGTGTGTGTGTGTGTGTGTGTGTTATGGGCAGAGTAACTGGGACAGACAGAACTAAAAAGAAAGAATCTGAGCAGAAGCACATCTTTGGGTATCATGAAAGTAGTGGTAGACTTATTCAGGCTTTGACACTGGTTGAAGTTCGGTTTGAAGTTCTGGGTTTGGTTGGTGTAAAGCCGACTTTGTAGTGAAGAGGAGGCAATGAAGAAATCTTACAGTAGCTAGTCCACTCCATCCCTCAGATCAAAGAAAATAAGTTCCAGTCTCAGCTGATTAGGGTTGGGATCAATGGCCCTTTCATAAACCTGTGGCATGGCAGCCTGTGTGTAGGGATATGAGTTAATCCTAGCTACACGGATCTAAAGAAACAGAGCCAGAACCAAGGTAGCAAAGGTTTGGCTGTTTAGTATAGATTTATTTAACTATTTTAAAAGTAAATTAAGTTAAAAAACCTTCAACTCCAAGTGTGCCTATGTTTTATCTGAAAACATTTAAGGACGCTTGTAACTCTCATTCCAAAATATCAAAATTAAGTTTGTAAATTTCATTAACTACAATGTAGTTTATAACTCTTCATTATGTATAAATGAAGGCAATTATTATTTCAGGCTATGGACTTTCCATACTCCTTTTCTGATCATCTTGATAACAATAATAAAAGCTAACAATTATTGAGAATTTACTACTATTTTCCCCACTTTAGAGATGAAAGAACTCATTCACAAAGCAGTCAAGTAACTTTTACAAGATCACACAGTTACTAAGTGACAGGGCAAGGATAATAATCTAGAAAAATGGATTTTGGAGCATTATGGGGGAAAAAAACTGTTTTTTAAACCCTTTATTTTAAATCTTTACGAAGCATAGGATAATTAGTTTTTTAATCTAAAACTAAGGCACACCATGGCCTATAATGGGATTAAAGAGAAAAGGAAGATTTATAAGCAATTGGAATAAAAAGCGTCTTTCTAAATAAAGTATCCATGAAGCAAATATATGGAGAAAGGAAAATACAAATAAGTGTTTAGGAGTAAAATTTTTAGATAGCAAACTGACTTGATATTTAACTTATTTTAAAGTAAGTGAAATAGTTTCTGATCTTTTTCTCTTTTGTAGTATATATACTTATAATTCTTTATTGCATAAGATGTGGAAAAATACTTTAAATGACTTTATTTGGTTTTCTGTATTACATATCTATCTTACATTTTGGTTTCAAATATTATGTCTCAAGGTAAAAATTTTTACGTCGATATAAGCAAGTTCTACTGATCTCGTAAATATGTTCTGTAGTCTTTTTCTCTTTTTAGAAAATTATGTTTCACTTTCTTATCTTGTTTATTTCTTTATCAAGTCCTATATTGTTCTTTAATGTCACAATCGGAAATAAAATTCTGGACATCGACTCACATAAAATAAGCTCCTAATGGATATTAGATATTACTTGATCATTGTTGCTATATGCAAAGGAATGGGTAACCAGGGTAACTGCTGGAACTATTCACAAATTGCCACTAGAGGGAGAGCTAAATATGTTTTGTGCACCATAATAATTGATACATTGTAGGCAATTTTACATGAGAAGCTGGATGGGAGGAAGCAAAATAAGGAAATGGTGAGAGTACAATAGAATACCCAAGCTCGCTGGGGTAAATCAAATATGTTTTATGAGGCATGCAATAGTTGTCAAAAACTGAAATAGAGCTATGTATTAGGAATAGTAGAGGATAACAAAAACACTCTTGACTTCTAGGAATGAAAGCATTGCCTCCTTTTTTTTACATTTGAAGTTACTGAGTCAGACAATATTAATGAGATTTTGAAGACTTTTAGCCTTGATGCATAATCGGTAAACTTTAATGTTTGTTCTGTGTCACCCTTATTCAATTATTTTTCTTCCTCTAATATTGTTCAGCAAAATAATAGGATTTCCTGGGAGAGAACATGGGCGAGACATGCCAAGTAAAGGGCACAGGTTTTCAAGCAATAGAGACCTTCATCAACAGAATGTTAACGATAACCTATGAATTCACGTGAGCAAGACATTTTCAAAGAAAATGTCTTTGAAACCATTCTAGAGAAGTTCGAAAAGAAACAAATTACAGTAATGGTTCTCAAATTTGAGCATGCATCAGAATCACCTGGAGGCTTATTAAATCACGAATTTCTGGCTCTACTCTTAGAATTTCTGATTCTAGAAATCCAGGGTAGGGCCTGAGAATTTTCATTTTAACAAGTTCCCAGGTAATAGCAATGATGTTGTTAGTCTGTCGATCATAGTTTTAGCGCCACTGTTCTGTAGGCTATTTTGTGACAATCAGTTCAACTAATTAAGGCAGCAGTCTGATGAAACTCAGTCATAGATTTGATTCTAAAAATGGCCAGGGAGCAGAGATTCTAAATGTGTTTTTTAACAGATGATTGTAATTTGTTAAAAGGTTGAGACAGAGAGTGCAGTTAGACAATTACCAGTCAATAATCATTATTTTAAAAAGAACTCAGTACACATGCTTTATAATTATGAATCAATTGTATTGCCGTCACATAGTAAAGGTTGTGCATTATATTGAATTAACCCCACAGGGCACTAATGCTCAATTGTTAGCTGAAGTATTAGGTTTTTCCTGTCAGTTATGTTCCCCAATCTCAGAACAAGAAACATTTTCTTTCTCCCTTTTAAATAAAAAGTCTTTGTCATTCTTTTGTCATTTCTGCATTCCTGCTTTCTCCACTTTAAATAAAATAATCTAAAAATATTATGAACAATATACCTCATGTATTTTTCACAATCATAAGATCACTGATATTTTTAGCAATTATTTAATGTTTGTATAATCATCTTAGTTTGTCATTATTTTAAGAGCAGGCTTTATATTGTGTTTGGTTTTGATTTGTATTTCTGAAATACAGTTGTCACTGAGTTTCATGTTTCCCCAACATGAACTAAACCCAGAGTTTAGTTTAATTTTATTTATTTCATATAGTAGACACTGACAAGTCCTGTTTCTTCCTTTTTTTAGTTGATCTATCATATTTCACCTTTCCTATTTTTCTTTAAACATTTTTCACTCTTACCGAACATTGTTCATGTTAGAACTCTTTTACCCAATTCTCCACGATTTTAGCAACAAAATAAATATGAAGATGGTGCCAGTGTTTTAAAGCTCTCCTCAAATTTGATCAGTCTGATGGAGAGAAATATCTCCCCATATTATTAATTAGCATCATGTAGCAAACAAGATTGTTTAGAAAAGCCCATTAATTTTCATCTGTTTTTTTTTCCTGACATTAAGAATATGACTTATTCTCCCACTTTGATTGAATTGGTCAATTAGTTTATAAGTACAATAATGTATGGAGGCCGAAGCTAATTCCAGTGCTAAGTCATTTGAACACATTGTCTTCAATTCCACTTGTCCGGGATAAACTCCAAGCTATGCCTTCTAAATTTTAAACATTTATTGTTCAGTTCTAGTAACAACTATTTCTACAATACAATTTTTAATCAAAAACCCAAAATCTAGAAAGAGGTACTTCATATTATATGTGTGTGTGTATACACATATATATTTATATGTATATGTATATTTATTTATTTATCTGTATTTTACTGTCTAGCAACTTGCTTAATGGAAAGCAATATGTACTACCAATTCATATTATCATACTTAATTGCTTGATTTTAAATTGTTTGGTTTATCCATCCTATGTGGTGAGTACTTCATCCCAACAAATTTATTAGTAATAAATAAAACATCAAGGAAGCTATTTTTAATTGTGCAAGAGGTTATTGTATTTACTGATTTTTGTAATTTATTTTGATTTCAGACTTTCAGAAAAGTTTCAAGAACTGTGCTAATCTTCCCATATGCCCAAATTCCCCAATTGTTAATATTTTGTTCTCTTTTCTCTCTCCATATCTATTATCAAGCTGTTAGCATGTTGCTTGTTATTTCCAACCATGCCAGTATGTATTTTCACCAAACAAGGACACTCATACATAACATCTCTTCAGTTCTCCCAGTCAAAAAATTAACATTTATTACTCACTTCCAACCAGATCACAGAACCCAATTCAAACATGCCAACTGTCGGCGATGTCTCTTTTTTCCTTTCTAGTCCAGGAACCAAACCGGAATCATGCAATGCATTAAGCTGCCTTATCTCTTCAGTCTACATCAATCATGAACATTTCCTCAAATTTTCCTATCTTTCATAATGCAAATAGTTTGAAAGAATACAGGCATTTTATTCTGTAAGATGGCCATCACCCAGTATCTATCTGATGTTTCTTCATGACCAATTCCAGGCAATGTACCCTGAGCTGGAACACAATGGAAGTTATATGCTTTTCTCAGGGTATCACCTCAGGAGGCACATCATGTTGACTCATGCTATCACTAGTTAGGTTAAACTTGATCACCTGGCCAAGTTGTTGCCTGCTAGCTTTCTCTACCATAAAGTAATTTAGTTTCATTTTTTAATTAAATATGTTGTAGAGTGATACTGTGAGATTATAATATCCTTTTCTTCATCAAACCCATTCTTCAGACTTAGTATCCACTAACAACTTCTGAATATGTTACCACTATTATGGTTGGCAAATAGTGAAAACTCTTTCAAGGTGAAAAATTCTTAGCCAATATGCATTCGGATACCTCTTTTGCTTCATTCTTTTTCTTTTCTTCTTCTGGAACTATAACTGCATGCACATTAGACTGTTTTATAGTGTCCCTACAGATCTCAGACATATTTTATTCATTACTCATTCTTCTCTTTGTTTTTTTTGTTTTTTCTTTTCATTTTGGATCATTTCTATTGAACTGTCTTCAATTATACTGATTATTTCCCCCTGCTATGTTCAGCCCATTGATAAACCCATCCAAAAACTTCTTCATTTTTAATATTATATTTCTTATATGTAGCATTTTAATTTGTCTTTTTGTGTGATTTTAATCTATGCCTTTTCCATTCATGTTGTCTATTGTTTCTACTAGATCCTTTAATGTACTTTTTATAGATTTATCATAGTACTCATCTGATAATTCTAATATTTGTTCAGCTCTGAGTCTATCTCTATTAAGTCCTTTGTCTCAACTAAGTATCATATATCCTTCTTCAGATTTCTCATTTTTTTAAATTCGATGGCAAAATGGTATGTGATATAACATAAAAGTTAAGGTAAATAATATTTATGCTCAGAAACAAGCATGTCTCTTTTTCTGTTAGGCTGTAAACTGACAGGGTGAGGGGATTGTTGATTTGATATGGTTTTTATTGAGCTAGGATTAGATTTTGTGGTAGCTTTAGTTAGATTCAGTTCACTACAAATAACCACACGTAGGCGGCTGTGGCCTTTATAGCCAGTGTATGGTATGGGATGCCTGGAAGATTTCTCTAAGCTTTCTTTTCTTACCCTCAGACTTCACAGACCTTGTATGAACTTACTATTGCTGCTATAATTACTAGAAACTTACTGGCTTAATATAACACAAATTTATTATTTCGTAGTTCTGGAAGTCATAAGTCTAGACTATGTCTCACTAGGCTAAAATAAAGGTGTCAGCAGAGCTCTATTCCTTCTTGAAGCACTAGGAGAGAATCTGTTTCTTTGTTCTTTCTAATTTCTAGGGTCCATCTTCAAGCCCAGCAGTTGCATCAGTCCAAAGATCTGCTTCCATTGTAACATCTACCTCTTTGACTGATTCTCCTGCCTCTCTCTTGCACTTATAAGGACCCTCATGATGACATTTACACAGCTGGATAATCCAGGGTTATTACCTTACCTCAGTATCTTTAACCTAATCACATCTGCAAAGTTCCTTTTGCTACCAAAGTAACATATGTACAGGTTCTAAAGATTAGGAATTGGACATCTTTGGGGAACCATTATTCTGGTAACTACAGGTCCTCTTGTGCCTACACCTTAAGATCTTAATCAGCTTTCTGGCTCTGGCTCTTCCCAAGCCACAGAAGTCCCACTGCCATATATTCAATTTAGAAGACAAGATGCCTGTGGGATTTCTCAATTCTCATGCCCGTCCTTAAATTTCGGTAACCCCATGTACTTGTGACTCGGGGGGTTCTCTCTCAACTCTCCTGCAACTCTCCAGCTGTGCATGGCCGCTGTTTTATACTCAGTGTAGAAATGAGATGACTGAATGATTCTCCATTATAGGCCTCAGACTTCACAGAAAATGTATGCTTGGACCTCAGTGGGAAGTCTCTCAGCCACTTCTCCTGTAACAGGTAGCTACCACCTCTTACTCTTTCAAGGCCAAGAGTGGTTGTGTAGTTATCTCAAATCTGCACCTGCTTTAGCCTATCTGGTAAATATATGCCATAGAGATTATTTCAGATCTCCTGCCTTCATCTTTAATATATATGCTTCATTTGCCCATAAGAAAGTGTGGGTGTGTACAGATTCTCCTTGTGTCTGGGGTTCCCAGGGATGGTAGACAGACATGCCAGCATACACCCCAGTCTTTTAAAAGGTTTATCTCTTATCTTCTTACTTCAACTATAGCAGTGTACTCCTCCTGCCTCTTTGCCAATGATAAATGCAGTCTGAGACTTGTTTTTCTTTAGAGGAACTTATCACTTTCTGAATTTTAGTTTATTAGGTTTCTTTGTGACTTCACTTCATTGATAAAATTTTTGCATGTAGGTCTTCCTATTTAATCTCATCAATAGAGCAGGAGCAATAGTCTTCTGTGTCTTTATTCATATAAACATTCTAGGTAGAAATTGAGGACTTCCTGTTTTATTGGAATCTTGAAGGGCAGGGTGAACCCAGTTAATATATGGGTTATAAGTGGCACTTGTCCAGGATTGTTTTAAGCTCTGGTGCTAAACCTATCTGCATTTCAGACTAAATTACTACCTAAGATTTGATCCAAGATTTTATCTTCATAAATGGATGCTAAATTATTGAATGAAAGGTGAAGGAAAGGTGAAGGAAAGACTAAATTTACACAATATCGATTGTGTTAGTTCACAGAATAACACCTTAAAAATCAGAAGGTTTTAGAAGCTTTTCTTAGCTGGACTTTAAAAGTCCTTTATTCTATGTGTTCTTGGTTGTAAGTTCCAGCTAGAAAGCTTGGCAGTATTTATAGTTGCTAAGAATAATTAGGTCCAAAATTTTCCTAAACATAAGAAGTAAGGAAGAACCCTGAAAGCTGATGTGAAATCATTGTATATTGAAACAAACTTTCTTGTAAAATCAAAGCTTTTGTAGGTAGGAAATAGAAAGTCTTCGATTAAGATATTGGGACTGTTCAGAGATGTATATTTTCCTTATCTACTGAGAAAGAACCCGTCTAACACAGGCTTCTATTGTAGATAAACAATGAAGCAAGCCCTGAACTCTTGAAAGATACCACATGCCATCTGAAACTGAGGATACTCTTAGCAACTGCATTGCCCCAAAATAAAACTGCAAATGCTGCAGGGTGTACAACTGTCTGCTGAGCAGCAATCAAATGACAACGCAGTGAAATGGAGGACACCTGTAGAGTACTCATATCTCATTTTAACCAAAGGAAAAAAGAAAAATCTTCCTCACATGTGTTAAAAATATGAGAGGCTTTTGCAAAGAGCTATATTCAAAGTGGCTACTTTGCAGAGATGGAAGAATCAGGCTTGATTAGAGCAAATAATAAGGGGACTCTGTACAGCAAACCTCTGCCAAAAAACTTCAGTCAGCATAGGAGATGTGCAGAGATTTTCCTTATCTTCTCTGCGGCATGGGCTGCTCTTAGGGAACAGGCCAGGAAAGACCAACACAGTAGGGCAGACGCAACTCAGAGCTGGACTGTGGGAGGAGTTGACAATCATGTCATAATTCGAATTCATCATGCTTACGGCTTCAGAGGAGTGAAGATAGTTAGGCTCCTCCCTCCAACAAAAGATTCCAGAGCAGACTCCCAGCTCTGACAGGAAATTAATTCTACTCATGTTCTGCTAAGGTGGCAGATGGTCACAGAGAAGATAACTGTGACAAATCAACAAATTACCTCCTGGGACATAGCAAATTAACATGCCTGAATCTGACTGGGAGAAGTTTTAATAATACAGCACTTTCTATATGGCCAAGGACTAAATGATCAGAACATGATCCCAGATATAACCAAGGGTATCTCCTAGCAGAGATGTTAGACAGAACTTGATACAGATGATTGTGGGACTAAATTTCATGAATCAGTGAAGCTATGTTTATGGAAAGGATGGATATTCCTTGGCAAACTTTACCGTAATGAGAATTGACCTCCAATGATGGGCTAATTAAGACTTGCTTGGGAAGGATAGGAAAAAATGAACACATGTTGCCCACTCTGTCTCTTAAGCCAGAGACTCCTTAGTCAGAGGATGAGAGTAGAATGCTCTCAGAGGAGGGTACATGGTCCCAGCATGCAGGATTAAGGAAAGTAATGTGAGCTGCGATTCAGAAGATGGAAAAGATGTGAAAGAGCAGCGATTCTCCAACCCTCCTAGCCAAGCCTAAGCATCTCACTGCTAATTTCTAGTTTTGTTTTCTTTTGTTTTTAAGAAAAGCCCCCATGCCCAGAGTCCATGATTCACCGGTAGTTTATTTTCTGCTACTTATGTCCCTCTGCTGTAGTCGTTGCCCATGGGGCTCCAGAAACAACCAGGCCTCCTCACCCTTCCAAGGCAAATCTAAAACAGGACTTGTTGGCACTCAAGTTTCATAGACCATAACAAAACCATAATAAAGAACAGTCTGGAGCCATGAGTAGGAAAAAAATGTGACTCTGACCTCATTGCTATGACTATCAGATTGAGGCAAAAGCATTACATTCTGGGAGCTGAGTTGGGCAGACTTTTGCATACAAATTGTGTAGATAAACATGATACACTACAACATTTATCTTGACTCTTATTAAATTCATTAACCATTTCTTACTAGATAGTGACAAGTTTAATATGAAAAACATGATCAGAAAATAGCATGTAAGAAATATAATAAGTTCCTCCAAAAGATTTGATTTGTACAAAATGGAATGCTGTTGTCGATCTTATATATCATATAGATATAAGTTAACCTGCCACAGATGCCAACATGCATCTGAATATAAAGGTGGCTTTTCCAGATGCTACTTTCAGCAGGTGCAGCCAAAAGGCTGCAGGTTTTTCCCCAGATTGTTCCTTGAACAGGTGCTATTAGATAACATCTGTTTTTTCCTACTCATAAACCTTTAATTGAAGTCCTCTTTACACTAACGGTCTAGTTATCTGATATTCATTTGAGTAGGTTTGTTTGAAGCCCTAAAAGAGACATATACTAGGTTAAGATTCAAAGCCATCCGTGCTGAGAAATAGTAACAAGGCAACTATCATAATTGTGCCTTTCTTCAGATTTTTTTTTTTTTTTTTTTTTTTTTTTTGGCAGTCAGTCAAATAATCTTTTGTTAATTGGTCTCCTCTGTGAAAACAATGCTTAGGCATCCTCATGTAGTGTAATGCAGGCTGGAAGATTAGTGAGCTGTCCCCACTTACTTTAAAAAATTCTCTACAATTTAGAGCAAGATTCCTAGACTTGGATTTATGGATCAAACAATTAAAAAAAAATAAAAACTGAAGTACTGGCTTAGGGTTGCTAGATTTTACTTTGCCAATAAGATTTTCTTTAAAAAAACAGGGAAGAGTAGTCTCAACCACTGTCTTCTGTCATTATAATTTCATAAAAACTATAACGTGTTAACAGTAAAATAGAAAAATAGAAAAGATATTCTTAGAGAATAAAATCAAGTCCTTTAGGACACATAAATTTAGCTTTATAGAAACTTCCCTATCTATTTTTCTTCTTTTCACCATGAATCTTTCACATATATTATTTCTCAAGCCAATTTCTTCTTCTTTTTTTGTATTCTTACCTATCTGTACCACTCATCATTTGAGATCTGAACATTCATTCAAGTTCACCAACTAATAGATGGTGAATTCACATCTTAGACTATTTGATTTTCACTTTACCGTTTAACTCCTGGTAACAATCTCAAAGCAAACACTCCTATTTTTTGTTATTTTCTATTCACTTTTGCTCATAGGCTGATTTTTTTCCCACTCACATGAAAAATATTGGCAAACTCTTGCCTCTCAATTATTCTAACTTAAGGTAAATGCTCATCACATCTAAACTCTTTTCCTAAAATTGTCCCATTCAGTCTGTATTAAGTCAAAAAATGGAAACTGAGACATTATCACATCAATCCCTTTCATAAAAAATGTCTGAAGCTTCCTCTTGTCTTAGATGATATGTATTTTTTTGCAGATGGCCTGCTCTATACACCCATCATTTTATCCTTATTTCTTCATTTCTACTCTTGTTCACATACCCTACACTTTACCTCCACCATGTAGCTATGACTTTTCACTAGAAAACTTATCTTCTGCCAACACCCATTCCCACTGTTTCAGGTGGATATGACTCAATTCACATTACATCTCCTCCAGGAATCATGTTTTTGACCTTCTGTCCAGGCAGGTGCTTCTCCTGTGTTCTATCTTGGTACACCTATCTAAGATTGAGACAAAGATAGAAAAATTACAGGCTCATGGGCACCAGAGTCATAAAATTTGATTTATGCCCCAGCTCTGTTATTTTACTAGTTCCATCACCTAGGTGAGTTACTTGAAATGTCTAATAATCTTTTTTTCTTATTTGTGAAATGATAACAGTAATATCAACCACATAGCATTTTTTGAGATAAGATATAAAGAATGCCACTTATGGTATCTTGTCTAAGGAAAACATTCAATGACTGGTAAGTTTTAATGATAAAGTAAATTGTGGATTTTTGAAATTATTATACATTCTATTGAAAGTATTATTATTTGTCTACCTTCATCACTAGATTGTGAACTCCTTGAACTAGAGAGTGTGCTTTACTTATGTATCTGTAGGAAACAACTCAGCAAATTGCATTGTGTTGGTTGAATTAATGAACACTCCTGTACACTAAAACATTGTGGTTTACAAGGAATTAACTTATACTAAAAAGATACCTGAAACAGAGCCAGCAAGTTGTATACTTTTTCTAGGTTTCTCTGGGGATCAGTCCATGAAAAGTCATGCTCAAAATTCCGAGAATACTCTCTGATACACATTCGTCCTCCAAGTCAAAGTCTGAAATTAATATTGTCTTATCTCATGATATCAACAAAAGTAGACTTCTCTGGCATCTTACAAGAGAACTAATACAGTTTTGCACTTTGTTTTATGGCCACTAAAGTGCTGCTCCATATTTTTATAGAGTGTTACTTCTGATCATCTTGCTAAATATATCACTTTAGACATTAAGAAAATACCTTGCTTTAAAATATTTGAAAACAAAAAGCTAAACATAAAGTATTATCTGAGTTGTTTCTCTACAGAGATTTGAGTCTAAAATAGGATTTGTTATCTCAAAATGGCACACTAGTAAGCAGGTAAAATATTTAAAGGCCAAAGCACAGCTGCACTGTGAATAAAATATTATTCGACATGTCCTTGATCTTTAGCTTTATTGCAGATTGAATACTTTTAATTTTTAATAAAATTCATTGCAATAACAGATAAGATAGATTGTTCCCACTGGTGGTTCACATCAAAGAAATGATATAACATACCCGACTACCAAACATAATAGGATGATTAATTCATTGAATTAACTACTTCTTTTGTTGCATATTCATGCATTTTATTGAAAAAAAAAAATCCCTGAAGATCACTTCTCTATGGAGAAACATAGTGAAAATAAAATGAACAAGATGTTTAAAATTTAAAAAAAACGTTAGAAGATAATATTATAGGCCCACCCTATAATGATGCTTAACATATGATTTACAAGTTAAGCAAGAGATTAAATATTTGTTCATGATATAGGAGGGGGTGGCAGAGATCATCACCATATTGTCATTGAACTCGAAAGAATGTAAAAATAAATATTGCAATAAGTCATCTTTCTGTATGGTAAAATACTTCTGGTTTATTAAGAATTATGGCAAACCCTTTCAGGTTATGATGATGTTTATCTAGCAGTTCCTGTTTATATTCTCCCATTTTCTTAGTGAGCCACTCACAAAAACAATGGACAGAAACACATAGCTGAAATGGCATCAGGAAGTGAGTGTGTTGATTAATTATCTGCTGGTACCAAAGAGAAATATTCACTAATCAAAGTAGGATGGAGTCCTGAAGCAGAACAAGCACTTTCTACAACATTTTTTATTCACACCTAGTATAGCACTTTTTCTTAGATATACATTTAGCAAAGGGACAGGTCCATGCATCTCTAGCCAAAAGGTTGTTTTTGTTAGCGTGTTTGTTTTACTTTGATTTGCTTTGCTTTAAGATTCTTTTACTATCTCACAATATTCCCCATCCCCACATGTCCCCCACTCCATGAAAAACACTTCATATGGATTTGGAGACTATGATGTCTACTTAATGCAACTTAATGCAACTTCGGTTAAAGCAGACAAAGGCAAGTAATTGTAGGTTATTTCCTAGAATATAAAGTAAGCAATAGAACACCTGAAGAAGAAGTATACCTTGGTTTCTATACTTTATTCACTCTTTCTGGTAAGGTTTTAACACTTTACTGTCCAGTCTGGTAGCCACTGGCCATATATGGCATTTAAGCACTTGCAAAGTGGCTAGTTCAAATTAAGGTGTTTTGTAATTATAAAATACATAGCAGATTGTGAGGAGTTTGTACTTTTTAAAAAGGTAAAAATCCCATCAATATGTTTATTATTGATTACATATTTTAGATATGTAGGGTAAAGTAAAATATATTATTGATATTAACTTAACCTGTTTTTTTAATTTTAAGTGTGCTTATGAGACAAATTTTAATACATATGTGGTTCATATTTGTAGCTTTCACTATATTTCTGTTTAATACCTCTGGTTTAAAAAATTACTCCTATAGAACTTTTGAAATAATATAGAAATATATTGCTCTATATATAATTAGACAACTAAGCAGCAGACTAAGGATAGTCCTTTTTTCAATAAGTGAGACTATATAAAGGATACCAAACACTTGGTTAGTAGTTGTGAATATGCAACTTTACCACCCTCGTAACCTCACCCTGCTTAAAAATTGAAAGTTCTAATAGAAAAATGTTTATAATTAGGGGAACCAGAAAAACATCATTGTCTTTGTTTATTGAGATAAATGAAGTGTAGACATTCATTTGTTGTGCAGTCAATGAACAGATATAATAATCATTATAATAACAAAACATGAGCCTATGAAAATATTTTCCATTGTAAGACACTAAAAATATTCATTATAATGTTGGGGCGGGGGGGAAGATTACCACAAGAGAAAGAAGTACAAGCCCCCTAACAGATGAATAAAAACAAATTTTTAAAAGTGAACAATGATGTCTAGCAGTTAATGTGAAAATCAGATAAATAATTTTAAAATAATTGTAAATATTATAAAATGCAAATACATTAAATATAATAAATACATTAAATACAAATTAAAATACATTAAATACAAATGTGTATATACATAATCGATATAATATATATTAGATATATAATAATTGCATAATATATAACTGTATATAATCAATGAAGTCTGACATCCTATATTATAATCTAAATTCTGGAACTATTGGAGTAGTTCCACTGTTTCATCATCTACCACCATTTCAATCACTAACTCTTCCAGGTTTTAGTGGAGATTTTGGAGATTACCTGTCATTATTCTCTAAGCAAGCTTATTAATTTTTTTCTTTTCATTTTATGACTCAGTTCATTCTGTAATTAACTTTCATTTGCATATATCTTGATGAAAAGTCATCGATGTTTCTGGCATTTGGGTGTCATCCTTCAGAGTCTATTGTTATGTCTTGAAATATTTATTGCAAACATTTTTTAAATAGAAAATTTTAAATTCATATAATGAATAAGACTTGATAGAATGCTGTTACTTTTAAATAAAATCATGCACTCATGGAGAGGGAATATCTGAAATGTGAAAAGAGACTATGAAAATGAAATCACAATTACCAAATAAAGAATTTCAAAAAGTCTTGAGCAGAAATCTAGATACTGCAAAAATTTAAATCAGAGGGAAAATTTCAAGCTTGAGAAGATAATTATGAGGCATCAAAAACACATCAAAAGAAGCAAGTATAAGGAGGAAGCAAATAATATGGCAAAAAATAAATAAGTGTTCACGAGGCAAATAATTAAAGACAGAGCTTATACTTACTTCATGCCTATGGCATATACTCTGCCTGTCATGGTTATATTGCTCTAAACATATTAGTTTATTAGTTCAGTTAATCCTCGTGCAACCCTGGGTTTGAGGAAAACCAAAACACCAAGAGGTCAACTGCCTCAGATCACAGTTGCTACATGTTGTTTTGATTACTTTAGCCTTGTAGTATAGTTTGATAGCAAGTAGTGTGATACCTCCAACTTTGTTCTTTCTCAAGATTGCCGTGGCTATTCACAGTCTTTTATGGTTCCATATAAATTTTTAGATTATTTGTTCTAGTTCTCTGAAAAATGCTATTGGCATTTTGATAAGGATTGCATTGAATCTATAGATGCCTTGGGTAGAATGGCCATTTTTACATTGTTGATTCTTCTTACTTATGAGCATGATATATGCTTCCATTTATCTGTATCTTCTTCAATTTCTTTTTTCAATGACATAGTTTTCTGAGAACAGGTCTTTTACCTCCTTGGTTAATTTGATTCCTAGGTATTTTATTGTTTTTGATGCAGTTGTAAATGGGATTGTTTTATTCATTTCTCTTTCTGATAGTTTATCATTGGCATATAAAAATGCAACTGACCTCTGAATATTAAATTTGTATCCTGCTTCTTTACTGAATTCATTTATCAATTCTGGTTTTTTTTGGTGGAATCTTTAGAGTTCTCTATATATAGTATGTCATCTCCAAATAATGACAGTTTTACTTCCTCTTTTCCAATTTGGATGCCTTTTATTTCTATTTCTTGTCTAATTGCTGTAGCTAGGACTTCCAATACTGTGTTGAGTACAAGTAGTGAAAGTAAGCATCCTTGTCTTGTTCCTGAAATTAAAGAAAACACTTTTAGCCTTTCCCTCATTGAGTACTATGTTAGCTATAGTTTTGTCATGAATGGACTTTATTATGTTGAGGTATGTTCCCTATATTCCCACTTTGCTGAGAGTTTTTATCATAAACAAATGCTGGATTTTGTTAAATGCTTTTTCTGCATCTATTGATATGATCATATGATTTTTATCTTTCAATTTGTTAATGTGGTATATCACATTAATTAATTTGTGGACAGTAAACCAACCTTGCATCCCAGGAATAAATCCAACTTGATCATGGTGTATGATCTTTTTAATGTATTGCTGAATTCAGTTTGCTAATATTTTGTTGAGGATTTTGCATCAGTGTTCATCAGGGATATCAACCAACCTATAGTTTTCTTTTTTGTTATTTTTTTGTCTGGTTTTGGAATCAGGGTAATGGTGGCCTTATAAAAAGAATTAAAGAGCTTTGCCTCCTCTTGAATTTTTTGGAATAGTTTGAGAATAGATATTAATTATTTGACTGGTAAAATTCACCTATGAAGCTATCCAGTCCAAGACTTGTTTTTTGAGTTTTTTGTTTACTGATTCAATTTGGTTGGTGGTAATCAGTTGTTTTGGATTTTCTGTTTCTTCTTGACTCAGTCTTGGGAGATTGCATGTCTAGGAATGTATCCATTTCTTCTTGTTGGCATATAATTCCTAGTAGTATTTTTTTTATAATCCTTTGTATTTCTGTGGCAGTTCTCTTTCATTTCTGATTTTATTTATTTGGGTCCTCTCTTTTTGTTTTCTTGATGAGTCTGGTTACAGGTTTATTAATTTTATTTATCTTTTCAAAGAACCAGCTCTTGGTTCTATTGACATTTGTAGTTTTTTCTAGATTCTATTTCATTTATTTCCACTCTAATCTTTATCATTTCCTTCCTTCTATTTACTTTGGGTTTTGTTTGCTGTTATTTTTCTAATTCTTTCAAATGTAAAGTTATCTTGCTTATTTGAGATTTTTATTGTTTCTTGAGGTAAGTCTGATTATTATTAATTTCTCTCTTAGGATTGCTTTCACTGTGTCCCATAGATTTTGAGTCATTGTATTTTCTCTTTCATTTGTCTCTAGGTACCTTTGATTTCTTCTGTGACCTCATCGTTCACCCATTCATTGTTTAGTAACATGTTGTTTAGCCTCCATGTGTTTGTGTATTTCAGTTTTTTTCTTGTAGTTGATTTCTAGTTTTATATCATTGTGGTTGGAGAATACACTTGATATGATTTCAGTCTTCTTATATGTATTGAAGATTTTTAAATAAAGCTATTTATTTGGCATCAGAGAGCCCAATTAACCTTTGTACGCGAGTTTTACCAGGAAAACATTCTCAGATATATAAGGCATTGAAAAGCATACTATTCATGTACATTCTGAAAGTTACACAGTGCATAAACACCAAGGAAGATTAATCAAAATTAGAAATTTTTAAAGTGAGGGATTATAGTATAATAAATGACAGTAGCCATAAAATATTTTTAATATATTGATTTTTCTGCCTAATGATGACCAATTTTAAAAATAACATCATATATTAATGTAACAAAAGGAGTATTTAGTGCCTTTCTACACCCACCAGACAAGTGGCAACTAACAGTCACTGTATTTGTTCCTACTTTGTCAGCAACACTTGTTATTTTGATGATGTAATTTAGTAAAGTATTATGTAATCTGATAAAATGTTAATGTGAAAATTTTCAGTTACTATAAGTTCTAAGTTGAATGTTTTGCAAAGGCCCAGTAAATGTAATTAAAAATATAAACAACTGAACATACATCTTTCAAAAACTAGAAAAAATAATAAAGATATAGAAATATACTACTTATGTTGCTTTATAAAATATTTTTAACTTTCTATATCATCTTAAAACCTAAAGCTGGGATTCTTGAGGATATACTAGGAGAATGGTTTATGAAATAACAAAGAAATTTCGTCTGATCAAATTCAATGCCATGAATATTCCTTGGCCCTGAATCAAAGTATGGCCAACTCAATGAACATATATGTCTAAACTTAATTTGAAATAAATTATATATTTTTACGATTTTCTGATTAAATCAACTTTTTCAAAATTGCCAATTTAAAACTAACCCCAAATCAAGATAAAAGAGTCTGTCTATCTTTTCTCTCTGTCATCTCAGCATACACACACACACACACACACACACACACACACACACACACGAGAAAGAAAAACATTAATGAAGACAAACTATATGTTAACACTAAGTAGAAAAATGTGTTTTCTTTGTGTGAATATTATTTTCCATTTTCTACAGAAACGTGTTAATTATTAAATAAAAAATAGTAACAGTTTAAAAACATAGCTTTGTGTAAATCGCTAAATTAAACCCCTTTTGTGTCTATGATAGGTCTATTAATTTATAAATTTGCAAAACCTTTTCTGGTTGTTTTTAATTTTTTTTCTTTATATATTAACGCCTTCAATTTAAAAATGATACCCAGCATATTGGAAAAGAAAATCATTTATATGCCTCACAGTTGGTAGTGAAAATGGAGGAAATAGAGTCTGTAAATGATTCAGTATTTTACATACATTCCAGGTTTAACAATTATAATGAAACTTGACTTTTCAAATTAGTTCCAATCCTGATGAACAACCTTAAAACATTTAAAGTTGTTTGATTTCCTATACCTGGAAAACAGTTTGCTAATACCTTAATTACAACATTTACAGTATTTCATGTTTAAAATGCCTCATGATGAAATCAGTAAAAAGTGGAATGGGAAAAAAAGTTAACACTCACCGAAATAGAATGCAAACATTGAAATTTTCATTGCTATGGAGAAAAGAGGGAAATATTTATGGCATAATCTATCATTTTTCAGATACCATGTTAAGTGTTTTTAATGTGTTAGTCTGACTTAAATCTCATAACAACCCTTTATATAGACATTATTTTCACCTATTCACAAGTTAGAAAATGTGGTTCAAATAGATTTAGTATCAAATCAACTGAGTATTTCTCTGTACCATTAATGGATAGAATTGGGTGTTTAACTTACCACTGTCTGCCTCCAGAGCAGCTTCCCCTCACTGGTTCACAGTGTGGTCCCTGGACTAGCAGCTTCTGCATCACCTAGGACATTTTTGGAAATGTATATTGGCCCAGCCTCAGGCCAGCTGAATCAGAAACCCTAGCAATTTGTATTTTAATCAGCTTATCAGGTGATTTTGCGCCACACTCTAGTTTGCGAAACCTTGTGCTACACCATCCCTTGGGTACTGCATTGATTGGAAAAGCACTAAACAGATGTTTTCAGGATCATTTAAAATCTGCAAATCTGTTTTCTTTGTTTGTTTCATCCTCTTGCTTTAAATTCACAGGACTCTAGAGGACAGTAAAGAAAATTTCTATTGTAATACATAAAGTACAACAACAATAAAATTAACTGTTCCTAAGGAAATGAATAACTCTTATTCTAAAAGTTGCTTTTGTGTTTATCTTGTTGAGAGGTAGAGAAAGGTCTTTAATTTTTGAATACCTGAAGTTTTAACCCCTGGAATTTGAATTTTTTAAAAAGTGGCGTGAGAAAGGTGGGGTGGAAAAAGAAGGAAAAATGTATCTGAAGCTAATATTACTCAATCTTTTCTGTATCTTCCTGGGCTCATCGAGATCATGCATTATAAATATTATTTTGTTTTTATTTATTTTATGACCTCTCTTGTTTCTTCTATTAAATGTGTTATAATGGGACACACTTTACCTGGATGATAAGCTTGATCTTCTTCCTCTCAGTTGATGAATTTTTTGCTGTCACCTTTGTTTACTTATTTGTAATGTCCACTCCTGTGTACAAATCCAGGTCTATGGCATGATCACCAAGAGTGAGCTTCCTTAGAAATCTGGGTCTTCCCAGAAAACAGAAAAGAGAGGTATGCTGGGGAGAGTTCTTCCTCTTCTGTTGACTGACCATCCTTGGTCTAGTCAGCTTAGCAGGAATCAAGAAAAAAAAGCAAAGAATCTATAAGCCTGTGCTGAGCACCAACTTCCAAGCATCTGGGGCTTTTGATAATGGAAGTACATTAAATTTTATGGAGACAAAGATATCAATCTTTTTTCATTCATCTCATACTTAATCTATATGTGGAATGTCAGTTATATATATTCACTCATATTTTAAAAGAAATTTTATGATTCCCTTTTAAATGTATTAATTATTTATCTGGGATTATTGATAAGAAATTATGCTCTAATTAGATTTTTCCTCAAATACTTGCTTGAGTTCCTAGTATTGAATTCTTTGCCTTATTCTTATGAAATACCTCCTTTGACATACACTGAATCATATGTAGACAAAGATATGGTTTTGAGTTTTCTACTCTGTTATTAAAACTTAAAACAACTTGAATAATTTATGCTTGTATCCCCATGACTGCCTACTTTAGAAAATATTATTGGTTATGGTTATTCTTAATTTTTCTCTGCATGGTTTTATAATCACTGGTGTTTGTTTTGAGTTGAAATAAACCTACATACTAATGCAAGAAATAAATATGTATTTCTTTTCCCCCTATAGAAATAGGTGTGGTTCTACAATTATTCCAATTTTTTTTTTGTTTCTTCTTGTAATTTAATAACTCTTCCCTGAGGCCTCAGATTTTACATATTAAATTTATGCTTTACTACTTTTACAAATTTATAAAGGCAATTGGTTTTCCATTATATTTCATAATTTCTAATTGTATATACATAGGGGTATTTGTATATTTTATGAATGACACTTTGCTAAAGTATTTTATTATTTCTTGCTAATTATACTGTTCTCCACTTTGAAAGTGTAGCATACAATTTAGCAAAATATCTGATACCCTTAAGAGATGTGCTTTATAATAAAATTCCAATGTTAAGAATTCCACAGAACACTGAATATAACTTAGTCGAAAGAACTGTATACTTGATAGTTGAAAGAACTGTGTGTTTAGAAACATAATGTTCTATACTCTTTAAGGACCAGACGTAATGGAAACTAGTAGAAGAAAAGTGGTTTTACCACCTGGATTAAACCAATGTTGGTAAATTAGGGCTCTAATTGTGCAAATTCTCATTTCTGGGTTAATCCCGTTAAAACTCCAAACAATTTCAATTGAGTACAAAAAATTACAGAGTCATGAATCCAAGACCAATTTTATGTAGTGACATTTCCTAAATTTTCTTCGTTTTCTTTTTCCTGGAATTTGTGAATAAACTAGAATTTATTTAATGGTAGCATTTGATTTTCAACTCACATTTAGTTAACAGCATGATTATTTTAAAATGAGCTAATTCAATGCCATAAGCTAGGGAATTTTTTTTTTTTTTTCTGATCCTGCAGCCTTTGTAGTCAAGGTACCTGTCACTTTGCTCTACTATTATAGAAACAATAGTGGGTATGTCTAATTAAAGTAGAACTTTCCCATTTATAATAATGTAGACAGAGCACGGATCTTGAAATTATAATACCCTACCGAGCCTGTTTCTTCATCTGTAAAATGGAGTAATAATAGTAATAGAAAATGGACTGGAACATATGAAAGTGTCCCATAAACATTTGTAGAATAAAATACAAATGCTAACTATTTTTATTACTCAACTTATTTATTCTCTGAAAAATATTAGAGTCACCAATTACTGAGTTATATATTATTCATTTCCTCCTTTCCAGTTTGAAATCACCAAGTAATATTTAATAAATGTCCTTGTGTGCCTGGAGTTATGCTAACTATAATAGGCAATTTACAGATTCATTTTTTACCATCTATTTATAAGGCTTAAATTTAATGAAAAATCATAATCCAGAACTTGGTTGGGGTTTTTAAAGATATGCAGAAATTTATTAGGAAATGTTTCCTAAGTTGGTATGAGATGTTTGTAGACATGAAATTCAATTTGTTGCTAGAGATTTTAAGCCATACGTGGATTAAACAATTAATTATAGGAACTTGTTAATAAATAATGAACCCTTACCATTCATTGATGATGGATTATAAAGTGTTCTGTCCTTTGAAAAAGGGATTTTTAAAAATTATTTTAATTATTACATTACACCCATTGAAAGCAACATAGGAACTATTACTAAATCATACCTAGGATAAGAAAAAGAAAATTCAATCTATAAATTTAGAGGCTATTTCTGCATGATAGCAAGACATTCCAGCAATTAAGCCAACTCAATAAAAATCAGAAAAATAAATTTTGGCTCCCTGAATTGCTGCATTGAATTCACTGTAGGTGCTTTGTTGAATTGACAATTTTTTGTTTGAATGACAGAAAAATAGTAGTTATTAATAAAAGGAACATATAAATTTAGTAAAAACTAAATTTTTCAAAGATATTTGAAAGAGATATTTGAATTCTCCTAGAACATTATGAATTTGAATATGTACCATATAGTATCAGAAGAGACTTACAGCATGAAATCAAATCGTCAAGTTAAATGCTAACCTTTTTTTTGGTTGAATACACAGACACACATACACACACGTGCACTTTGCTGCTTTTACATTATGAAGGATTAGAAGGAAATAGTAACTCTGTAAACTTTTCATTAAACAATTATGAATCATAGGATATCATCAGAAAGCAAATTTATTTCTGCCCTTAAAATTTATTTCTGAGCACTCTAATGTTCTGTTTCTTGATTTAGGTGCTGATTGCATGGGTGTATTCCATTTGTGAAAACAGCAAACTGCATTTATGATAGGATCGTTTTTTCTTTATGTATGTTTTATTCCAACAATAAAATTTGTAAAAATGTACATGCTCATTATTAATCAAACCTTCTCTCCATCATTTGGGTCCTTTGATTAGTGAGAAACCTAGGAAAGTGAGGGTAGTCCTTCTTCCATTTCTGTATCCATTTCTGCACCCGGTCTTGCTAACTAAAAGGTAATTTACACAATCATTTTTTTTCAATCTATTCATGGTCAGGTGAATAAAGGAGAACAGGTAAGAAGGTTGTATTAATCAGGTTTTCCAGAGATATAGAACCAATAGAATCTGTTTACATAGAGAGAGATAAATTTATTTTAAGGAATTGGCTGGCTCACTATTTTGTGGACTAGCAAGTCTGAAAACTGCAGGGCAGGGTTGCAGGCTAGAGACCCAGGGAAGACTCGATGTTTCAGCTAGAGTCTGAAGTCAGTCTGGAGGCAGGATTCTCTCTTCCTTGGGTATCTCAATGTTTTTCTTTCAAGGCCTTTGACTGACTAGATAAGACTCACCTACATTATGGAAGATAATCTGCTTTACTCAAACTCTATGAATTTAAATGTTAATCTCATCTAAAAAAATACCTTCACGACATCGAGACTGGTGTTTGGCCAAATATTTGGGAATGGCCTATTCAAATTGATACATAAAATTAATTTTCACAGCACCCATGAAGTTCTTACCTTACTTTTCAACTCTGTCAAATTGGTTTAAGTACCCTCTGAGCAGAGCAGGTGTTTAAATGTGATTCTTTCTCAGTTTGGTACTTTCTAAGGTTTCTACAAGTCCCACCAGAAAAACTGACCGCACTTCCCACAACCTGAGTAATGTGTTCCCTTTTGTTTACTTGGACCCTGTTTGTATTGTTGGTGTTGTAATTATTTTAAATACATCTTTTCTCTATTTGTCTATCTTTTCTCCTTTCAGAGGTTATTTCAGGAAAGATTTAAAACAGTTCCATTGTGACTTTCTCTCCCACTTGTTCATATATAAACCATAGGGAATAAAAGTAGACGGGAGTAAAAAAGCTGCAAAGGAATTCGGAAAGCTATTTCCAAAAGTCAGTCAAAACATTCAAAATTCATAAGGAAGAAGTCCCATTTGTTTTCAGAATGACTAATCCATGCTGCTTCAGTAATGGTTAAAAAAGTCAGATGCTTGCTTTGCTCCGACAGGGAAACATATCCATCACGAGGCTTAATATGCTCATGTGTACTTTCTCTAAAGCTTTGCTAACGCCTGCTGATTTACCTGTAATACATTTTCCAGAAACCATTGAGTAAAATGACAACATATATATTTAGTTTCACACTTCAGTCTGTCCAATTAGCAGTGTTTGCAGTACCAGCTGTGAGCCGAGGAGAGGATTTAATTTTAAGTACAGCAGTCTAGTTAACAACAACAACAAAAAAGCTGAGTCGTGAATTTGCTGAATGTTAGTTCCCAATCATTTGTTTTTCAGAGAAATAGTTCTTTCTTGCTATTATTGAAAATTGCTCAAAGAACTAGATCCTGAAATTATATAAAGGAGTGGCATGAGACAGGCTGCTATGGGAGTCACTGTAAAAAGTAATGTATTAATTCCCAGGATGCCTTGGGCAGACTATTGTCAGTTAACCTTGGTTACATCATCTGAAAAAATACAAATCCTTCTGTGCTCATGAATGGAGGTTACTATTTTGAAAACAGTAAAGTCACATATAATAGTAAAACATGAAAAAAAAAAAGGAAAAGGAAAAAGAAAGATTGACTTTTATACCAAGAGAATCAACCTAGTAGATTTTCTCTTTTTTATTTAATATATAGACAATAAGTAAATATTGTTATTTTGGGGAATATATGTGAAGGCAAAAGATGGTACCAGAGACAATACTATTAAGAGGTATGTATCAATTTAGAAATACCAAAGGAATTTATGAAGTCAGTCTTGAAAATAGTTAAAAGGTGACTAGAAAATCATCTATTCTGAATAATATTGATCAAAGACTGAAAACTTTTCTAACAATTTTTACTATCCATGGCAGAGATATAATAAGAATCATCTAAGTAACACAAAAATTAACATTGTCTCTAAAGATTGTTGTTTAAAAAAAGGATAAATATTAAATGTGATAATAATCTCCTTTAAAATTAATCTCAGGATCCAACTGGGGGAAAGGAAAAGTAAAACTGCAAAAATAAAATATTTGAGAGAAAATGAATTCGAAAAGTATCAAAACCTAACTGAAATGAATATATAAATATATGATGAAATAGCTATAATAGGAAATACTTTTATTACTGAATAAAAAAAAAGTCTTTAAATGAATTAAGCCTGCAAATATGGAAGTGAGAAGCAAAACAATAAATGAACCAAAGAAAAGAAAGGAATTAATGATGTAGGCAGAAAGGAAATAGACAACGTAAAAATAAAACAGTTAATTAAACCTATGGAAAGAAGTTTGAAAGTAAGACAAAATATACGTTTAAAAATTAAATGCCAAATAGTCTAACAATAAAAAGTAAGCAAAATACAAATAAACAAAATTGGAAATAAGAAAGGTTTATAGTGTTCTATAAAGGGCTAAAGACATACACAACTAAAGCCAAGCATTTAGGGATGCAAGATAAAATATAGGCTGTCCAGTTAAATTTAAATTTAAGGTAAGTAAGAAATATTTTTAGTACAGTATATCCTAAATATTTCATGGGCATACTTATTCTAAAATATGGATATTTGTGCTTTACCTGAAAATATATCTAAAATTATCTAAAATTCAAATTTAACTGGGGGTCCTATATTTTTATTTGCAAAATCTACTAACTCTACATGCAGCACACATACAAAATTGGGCTTATCAGATGAAAACTTAGAAGTAGAGAAATAGTAGAGGGCATACAATTCTCTGAATTTGCATTTACTCACAGCTGAAGCCAGCCATAGGCGATCTGTCTGCACTATATCCAACATTACAATAACAAAGTCCTCTCACCCCCAAAATATTGGAAAATAATAACTGTCACAGACAGTCATCAATACAGGTCATCATCATCATCACACACACACAGACGACACATCACTAATAATATCATCATTACTATCATCAACACACCCCAGGGGTGAGACGGGGAAGGGTAGGAGCAAGGAACATCTATGCCACTCTATAACTAAGGATGCTTCCAGATCAGTGTAGGAACATCTATGCCACTCTATAACTAAGGATGCTTCCAGATCAGTATTTTAAACCTACTCTTCTATTGAAATAACTGATAAACTACCAAAAATCCTTGAGCCAATTTGGAATACACATATTTCCTACAAAAGTTCTTGTTGTTTTCCTGGATTTTACTTAATTAACATAGAATTGTATGATTGTCTTATAATTATTTTAATTTGATTGTACTTATGTGCTCTCCCTGGCACCTCCGGTTCCCAAACAAAAGACAAAGCAAAGTAACCGTAGAGGCTTATTTGTTACCTCAATTTTGGTATCTTTGAACGTAGCTGACTTACTATACACAGTTTATGACTACTTTTGTAAAAAATCCAAAAGAACCTATAGCTAAACTATTAGAAATCATTGAATTTAGCAAGGACATTCACATAAGGTCAATATATATAACTATATTGTATAACTATCAATGAGTAATAAAATGACAGAAAATGAAAAATTTTAAATACCAGTTATAGCAACATCAAAAACATACCTAGAAATAAATCTAATAACATGATGTGTAAGATTACAATATTGGAAATTACAAAACATTGAGAGAATTGCATGAGTAGCTAAATAAATGGATATACCACTTTCATGGATGCAATAATATAAAGATGTCAGGTATTCCCCAAGTGGATCTTTAGATCTAGTGCAAAAAACAATCAAAATCTCAAAATTATTTTATAGAAGTTGACAAGCTGAGTCTAAAATTATCATGAAAATGCAAAGAACTAATGATAACGAAGGCAATTTTAATAACAGAGCTAGAGGATATGCACTAACAGTTATCAAGATATAATACAAAACTCTGGTAATTAAGACAGTGTGATACTGACATGAAGATAAACAAAGAGACCCATGGAACATTATAGAAACTCTAGAAATAGACAACCACATATACAACCAACTAATAATTTATGATAAACACATCTCTCAGTGTAATAAAAGAATACCTTCTTCTTAATAAATGGTTGTAATATAGGTGTTGGCCAGCCTGGATTTCTTAATGGATCTCAGGGGCCTCTTCCAACCACATGTGATTGTTGGCAGAATTTACTTCCTTTCAGTTGTAAGAAGGAGTCCCCATTTTCTTGCTAGCTGTTAGCTAAGGCTGTTCTCAGCAACTTGAGGCAAGTCTCAGGTCATTGCTACATAGCCCTCTCATGAGTCTTCCCACAACTTAGTACCTTGTGTTTTTAAGGCCAATAAGAAAATCTCTCTAACCTCTAGACTGTCTTTTAAAGGGATTACCTGATTAGGACGGGCCCACCCAAGATACTCTCCCTTCAGATTAATTTAAAGTCAGCTGATTGGGGATTTTAATTTCATCTGCAAAGGTTCCATGAACTTCACTATATAATGTAACTTAATAATAAGAGTGACATTCATCATAATCACAGGTCCTGACCACATTAAAAGGAGGGTATTACACAGAAATTTTATATCAAGGAGATAGGAATCTTGGGAGCCATTTTAGAATTTTACCTATAACAATCCAAACTCTAATCCCCAAAGATTCACATTCCTCACACATGCAAAATACATTTCCCAAAGGTCCCTAAAGTCTTATCTCATCTTGGTATCACTCAGAGTCCAAAATCTCATCATCTAAATCATCCAGGTGAGTATGAGGCTACCAGAAATTGTCTCTTAAGTACAATATCTGGGGCTCAGTCCCTCTCCAACTGCTCACCTATGAAACTAAAAAGACAAGTTACTGACCCCCAGTGGTGAATGTTCAGTGGTGAGGCAGGCATAGGATAATATACATTCCAGTTTAAGGGAGGAGGTGGGAGGATGAAAAGTAGAAAGGAGTCACTGGTCCATGGCACTTCTGAAATCCAGCCAGAGTTCCTTGATTAGATTTCAAAGCCTGGAAATAATCTTACATGGCTTTCAGTTTCACCCTTGGGGCTCTTGGTTATGCCCACTGAGTCATGATTCCTTTTATATGAAAGAACATGTGTTCAGCTGAGTGGTTTTATTAACCTACTTCCTTCCAGTAGAATCTTGGGATTTTAACAGCCTCCTTTTACTGTATCTTTTATCTCTGTCCCTTTTAGTCCAAGCTGGCAGTGTTTCTGCTGAAGCAGTTTTTCTCAAGAACACTAAGGATCTTGCATGGATTTTCACTGGGTTTCACTTCATTAAACAAAAGCCACACCCACAAATCTTTTTGAAATAACCCCTTCGCAGTCTTTGACTCTTGCTGAGATTGCTGAAGGCTAAATGCTCTTAAATTTCCTAGAGGCCCTCTGTTTGAGGGGAGTCACACGCTTAATCTCAATAAAAGAGCCCTTTGTGTGACTGAATATTCGGACCTTTTGATCTTTCAGAAGGTTTAGCAAAAGGTTGTACAGTCATACACACTTTTCAGCCTTTTCCTTATGCCGCAGGTTCAGCTGCCATTTCTGACTTTTGCCATTGTTTGCCATCCAGAAAGGTTGAAATTTTTTTAAATTATTTGGTCCTAGCTGCTTTTGTGTCACAGTTGTTCCCTCAATTTATACTCCTTCTCACTGTTTACTATCAGCAGCAAGAAGAAACCAGGCAGCAGATTCAACACTTTGGAAATCTTAGCTATATAACCTCTTTCATTGTTTACCAATTTTATTTTCCACGTAACTGCAGGAAAATATTTGGCTAAATTTTCTGCTACTACATAATAAAGATCCCCTTCTAATTTCTAGTACATCTTCCTCATTTTTCTCTAAACCCTCACCAGAAGCATTCCTTTTGTCCATAGTATTACCAACGATCTGTCTGTTCAAGGCCATTTTCATATTCTCTGTAATGCTCTTCAAAAATCAATCTACCTTTCACCACTATCTAATACCAAAACCAATCTCACACTTTGTATTTTTTACAGCAGCATCTCACTTCCAGGTATTTCAATCTGTATTATTTATTGCTGCATAACGAATTACCACAAACTCAATGGCTTAACACAACATACATTTATTACCTCACAGTTCCTATGGACCAAGTGTCTGAGCAAGGCTAAACTGAGTCTTCTGTTCAGGGTCTCACAAACCTGAAATCAAGATGTCAGCTGGGGCCATGGTCTCATCTGAGGTTCAGAGCTAGAGGTCCTCTTCCAAGTTCATGTGGTGGTTGGCAGAATTCCTTGCAACTGTAGCATTCGTGGCAGCTTGCTTCAGGTTCAGCTGAAGCCAGCAAGAGAGAGTTTGAAAGAGATTGAGAGAGAGAGAAGCAGGGATGAAGAGAGATGAAGAAGAGAGATCAGCTCTTTGAAGTCTTACAGTCTGACCTCTACAACCTCTTCACAAGACTCACCTGTTATGCCAGGCTCACCTATGATAATCTCCCTTTTGATTAACTTAAAGTTCACTGATTAAATACCTTAATCACATATGTTAAAAATCCCCTTTTGCCAGGAAATGTAATCTAATCATGTAAGTGACTTCAGTCATATTCACATGCTCCAGGCACATTCAAGTGGCGAAGATTATACAGGGTACATACTCTGAAACAGGGAAGAGGTGGGGTTGGGGGGAGGAGTGGGAATTTTAAGGGCCATCTTAGAAGCCTGTCTACCACAGTTTGAGGAGGCACAGTGTTAGACATGTAAAGGAAATGTTGGATGGTGCTCTTTTCAAGACAGGAATGAATCTGTTGTTTGGTAACTCCAGCCTTGTCTACTGGAATAATATGACTTAGATTCTTGAAAGGCAGAAAGAGTTCTAGTAGGTTTTACTTTTTCGTTAATTGGTCATATGTACTCCTCAATACTGGAAGCATCATTCCTTGTAACCCTTGTCCAGCAAGGCAGAAACAGGCAATGAGTAGCAGAATTGGAAAATCTTTTAAAGCCTGGTCAATGTTTGAATCCTTGTTTTCAATTTATATGAAATAATGGTATGATATTTGAGCTGGGACTGTAGGGCATTATTAAAATTATTATAATCATTCAACACACCAAAAGAAGCTCTACAATTTGGGTAGAGCTTAAACTCATAGAAGATTATGCTCTAACAACTGCCAGTGGGAATAAGGATCGCCACATGCATGAAAAGTTCCAATTATGTAAGTGACTCTTCATAAACTATTGCACGTTACAAATTCTTGTCCTGCTGTGGAGAACAATTGTCTAGCATGACCAAAAGAGAGCAGGGTTAATGAAATTGCCCTTAAGAATTACAAAGTTCCAATAGCACAGGAAGCTGAATTTAATCTTTACAGAAAAACTGTTACTCATTATGAATGTTTTCCTTTGCTAAATAATCTTTCCAACTTCATAGGCATTTTTAACCAATTTTTTTGACCTTAAATGTCTATACTCACTCTTGTTTCCACTGTATGTGTACAATTATTTCACTGAATTGTTTTATACTTCTCTGTCTGAAACATTGAAAATGTGGTCATACACTGTTCTACAAGTCATGGTGGTCTAATTCTAGAACCTCGGCCAAGCATAGGGTAGGGATTATAAGCCCCCTCAACCCTCACAGAAAACACATTTAATTAGGGAGGAGTCAGTCCTTTCTCAAGTGTGGTACTTTCACAGAAGGCTAACCACAGGTATTTGGCATAACAGATAAGGTGTTGTCCCAGCAGCTCAGCAAATGGTTGGCTCTGAGACAGAGCCAGGGACAAAAACCAATAAGACAGTAATGGGAAATCAAGCTGAAGAATACTCTATGTTCAGGAAGCAGAATAGGCAAAGTCTGACATTAGAAAGAGCTACATCAATCTTAGTGCTTGGTGGTCAGAGATCTGGCAGGTTTCTAATCCCCAGAGTCAAACTGGCCAGAGCCATCAACTTTCAATTACAAAATAAGATGGGTGAAATAGATAATGTACTAGAACAGGAATTCAAATTAGAGATCAGAACAAAAACTATTCTTTGTGAACTAATAACACTAATCATTACAAAAAGCACCTTCCATGTTAAATATTTTCATAGCCATTGCTTTATTCAATCCTCCTAAAATAGTTTAAGTGTTTATTGTAGACAGCTTTTGAAATGGCTCCTAATGACCTTCATCTCCTTGTGCTTTTCTGTAATCCTCTCCATCGTGTGTGACCTGGACTTAGTGACTTGCTTTTAACAAATAGAACACAGCAAAGGATGGGATATTAATTCCAAAATCAAACTATAAAATCTGTGACTTTCATCTTGCCAGTACTCTCATGTGTTTGATATCATAAAACAAGATGCCGTGTTTTGAGCTGCCCTGGGAGAGGCCATGTGGTAAGGAACCAAAGGCGAACTCCAGCCATCAAGCTGGTAAGAATCTGAGGCCCTCAGTCCAGCAACCCTTGAGAAAATTAATCCAGTCAAGGATCATGTGAATGAGTTTGGACATTCGAGCCTTCATTTGAGACCGTGGCCTCAACTCATATCCTTTTTGCACTCTTGTGAGAGACCTCAAAGCAGAGAACTCAGTTAAGCCATGCCCAGGTTCCTGACTCAGAAACAGTGAGAAAAAAAATGTGTTGTTTTAAACTGCTAAGTTTTAAGTTGATTCACTATGTATCAATAGACAACTAATAAATATGTGAGTGTAGGTGGTCATCGAGCTCTCTGAACTTGAACTGTTATACTCGTGGTTATGGCTTATAATAACAAAAGAGATACAGTTTAAAATTGTCAATGGGAAAAGACACATAGGACAGGGTACAAGAAAAATCAGGTGTGGAGTTTCCACTTGTCATATGCCAGTGTTGTTGCGTAGACAGTGCTTATTTCTCCCATTAATGATGTGTGACAACAAGCACAGAATATTGCCAAACACCAATCCTTGGTGTCTAGAATTTTTATTGGGGAATAGTCATATAGGCATGGCTTAGTGCTTGCCTTAGCCTCCAGCCTCTCCAGAGATCAGGCTGATACTGCTTGACCTAAGGCCTCCACCATAAATCAGTGTGAGCATAGACTATCTGGTGTGGCCCAGGGCCCCCAGGTAAACAAAGACAGATATTAGACAGAACATTACAAGAGCTTAGAGGTTACCTTCCAAAAGCCAGGAGCAAAGGCCAAATACTCTTTTGTCAAAGCTAATCCTATAGTGCAGACAATGTTGCTTGTATTCTGTATTCTTATTTTAACTCTAAGTTTATTCTACTTCTCAGTCTGCAGACTTACATTAATTCACATAATTCAGTGTAACAAACCCAGATTTCCACAGATGAAAGTTATTAATGGCCTTTATATTTGTTTTTAATGTTTTGCCTCTCAGCAGCAAATCCTTTATTTTTCTGCTTTGTGAGATCAGAGTTAGACTCTGTAAACACTTTTTTTTTTTTTTTTTTTTTTTTTGCCAGCTGGCGTGTTGCTAAACTTGAACTTGGTCAGTAGAGGATGCTGGAGGAAAACTACAGAGGAAGGAGCTTCTCTGTCCCATCCCAACATGCTCCCCTTTTCTTGCTGTTCCAGTGCTGATCAGTATACAGAGCACCCCGTGGTGTTTACCTCCCAGTGACTTTCACTGACATCCCAGCATTCTAGCTGGCTTTCTGAGGAGGTCAGTACAATTCCAACTGGCAAACTTCTTAGAAAATTTCACCAGCACCACAACCAGTTTTCCAGGAAGTTTAGTGCCAACCCCACAGTAGGATTCCCAACAAATTCCATCAACATTACAGCCAGCTTCCCAGCCAGTCTTGAAGATCCCTAGTGAGCAGCTTGCAAGCAGTTTCAGCAGCACCCCAAAGGCAGCTTTCTGGAAAATGTCATAGGCACTCCAGTGAGCAGTTTTCTGTTTGCCAGCCTCAGCATTTGGCACTTATATTCATCTCTCAACTATCCAGTAGGACACGTCCCTTCCCCCAGTGAGATCTGGATCTCAGTCTAGAGAGTGAGTGTGGCATCTTCTAAATTTTTTTCTTCCTTGAATATTCTGCATCAGCCCTAAGGCTTCCTATATTTGCATTTACTGTATTTTTTAGTATTATCATTAGCACTTAGTAGTTAATCCTCTTTTAATTGGTTAATCCTTTATGTGAAATTTCCTGCCCAAATTAATCTGTGGTTTCTGTTTCCTGAGTGGGCTCCAACTGATATAACCTTCACTGTAAAAAGATATAAAAATAAATTTATGTGGTGTGCTTTGCCCATGTTTAAAATCTGAAAAGTTTTTTTTTTAAGAGTATTTTCTAACAAATTTGCTGAGGACTTGTGAACCCGTTATGCTGAAATTCTCCTTCAAGCATTTGTGTAAATGAAGAGTAGAAAAAAAGATATGTAAAAATTCAGTCTGAGGAAAAAAAAAAACTGTTTTTTTCACTTTGAGGACAGTAGTGATCTAATACATATTAATGTACTTCCCATGAAAAGACATTTTTAAAGTAATTAGGCATGATGTTCCCTTGCTGCTACAATCTTTACCAGAAAGATGTTGAAAGCAAGAGTGAGATTAATTTTAAATTTCAAGGAAAGCAACCTAATTTTGAGGTAGACTTTAAAATTGTAATTCATTATTCTGTATGCTACTCTGAGCTCTAGCTACTTTTTCCCTAAATTTATTAGGTATGGGATCCAGTGTCTGGCTCCTAGGAGGCACTCAGCAAATCTTTGTGATGCAAGCCTGATACATTTCTATTATCTAATGGTTAATTCAGTAACTGACAACTGAACTAAAGGCACAAGAAATCTGCTTGTCTTGATGCTGACAGTTTTATCCTCGTATAGTTAGGATTAGAAAAAGAAAATCCTTGTGGTAGTATAAAGCTGTGTTTGTTGAAAATTGTGTCCTAGAAATTTGTGCTTCCTATGTCTTCTACACTTTGTCTCTTCCCCTAGTTTAGATTGCTGCTTGGGTGAAAACTGTCCCAGAATCAACACTTGTAGAATTAATGGGACAATCCACTCAGGACCCACTGTGTCTTAGGTGCCTCACATGTTCTCTAATTTCACCTTCACTTCCTGGTGGGTAGATATTATTACCACCATTTTACAAATGAAAGAAACAAGACTCAGTGAGCTTATATGACTTGCTCAAAGTCACACTCTAAGTTAGTAACAGAGCTAGGAACTGATGAATTTCTGACTCAAAATCTAATACTTTTTTTCAATTATGCTGCCTTGGCTCTATTTAAACCATAGAAATTAGAACCCCCAAAGTTTTATTTGTTTGTTTGTTTGTTTGTTTGTTTGTTTGTTTAGTTCATCCAACCTAACCACTCAACTAATAAAGAAATACTATGTACATTATTCTTGACTAGTAGCTTCTGCTTAAACTTTCTAGGGATGAAAAAGAAAAAAAAAATTTACAAGACAAATTCAATTTTTACACCCTTCAAATTTGCAGAAAGTTCTTACATAGATTCATAATCTTTCTTCTTACTGACTTCCACCCATTGGCTATAACTGCCCCCTCTAGAGTGCCCTCTCTCACACATGCTGTCAATCAGCAGAAAGGGATACTATTTCTCTGTGTCTAGCACGTTCCTCTCTCCAATTTATTTAATTAGAACTCAACTTAGAAGAATTTCTCATGACCTCAGTATTCACTATTAGTTATTATTGCTACTGGGATGTTTGCAAGCTTTCTGATTCATATTGCTTATATGGAAATACTAATTTATATACAGATGGTCCCTGAGTTATGATGGTTCAACTTAAGATTTTTCAACTTTACAATGGTGTGAAAGCAATACACATTCAGTAGAAACTATACTTTGAATTTTGAATTTTGATCTTTTCCTGGCTAGAGATATGCAATAAGATACTCTCGTGATGCTGGGCAGCAACAGCAAGCTACAGGTTCTAGTCAGCCACTTGATGAGAGTAAACAACTAATACTCGACAGTGTAGTATTAAATGCATTTTTGATTTATGATATTTTCAATTTACAGTGGGTGTATCAGGTATATCGAGGAGCATCTATATTCTGGTATGCACTCTAATGAGTAGAGACAGTAGTGATTTAGTGGAAATTCTCGCCCCAAACTCATTCATCCTAATTTATAAAAATCAGCCTCCTTCTACCCGGTTATACTTCTGGGAAACACTGAGAGGGTTTTAGGTGAACTGAAGTCATAATGGAACTTTGGCATAAAACTACTTAGAAGTAGGGTGGGAATGGAGATAAGGACAAGGAAGAATAGAGACAGTCACTGTAGGATCCAGAGAGAGAGAGAGCTGTTCAAGAGAAGTCCAGTCATAGTGCAGAGATGGGGCAACACTTCTAATTCTGGAATCAAAGAACAAGGGTCACATTGTAGAAATAGGAATCCAGGTTGTTATTGAACCCTTAGGAGTCACGACAAGTCAGATTGCCCTCTATGACTCTGGAGAAGAGGTACAATCCGCCACTGAGAGACGGAGAAGATAGAAAGAGTCCAATGTTCTATCCAAATGTTTTGAGTTAAAATGAGAGGCTGTCCTTCTTTAAGACAAAAACAAACAAACAAAAAACGAGTATTGGGAAGAGGTTGCTTTCTCAGAAGAAGAGACAAACGTTTTATTTTCTAGTCAAAATAGTGGAGGAGTAATGTGTTTGTCAAACCTGAATGTTTCATTATCGAGTATTCAAACATATAAAACAAAAGATTTCACTCATCCTAAGAATCCACTTGATAAAAAATAGCTTTTTACTCAAATTAGGAAACAGTTTCAGTGAAGTAAATACAAAAGACAGCACTGTCATTTTGGAATATCAGCAAACTGTCTTTGGCACTGTGAGTGAAAAAGGGTTTGTTCTGGACTAAGAATACCACTCAAAAATATGTCTAATACTTTAAATGTTGTTTTGAAGGGAGATATTGCAACAGCCTCTAATCTCTAAACTGAAGTCAATGCCAGTTGATTCTGAACAAAGGTTATCAAGTTAAGCTGAAAGCTGGTTTCCATAACTAGAAGTGATTTGCTTTCCTATTTGATGGGGAGATAGTCATAAAATACAAACGAAGGTGGTTTTATTAATAAATGTCAGAAACCAACTACCAAGAGATTACCTGAATCTTAACTTCAACTCAATTTCCAGAAGCCTCTGTTCTTCCACCAAGAAAGGATAAATTAGGCAGTGGATAGTTAGGCACTCCTCACACTGTTTTACATGCTTCATTAGAATCAGATTTCTAAAAACCATAATACCGGGGATGTTCCTGCCAAATTCTCTCTCTATTTTCAGAGCCAAAGTTTCTCCATTCACTTGCCTTCTTTCTTGCCACAATAATTAGAAGTAAATCTGCAGGATTTCATAACTCTTTCCCACAGACAAAAAACCAGCCTTTTAAGAAAGTGCTGGGCTCAATGTCAGTGTTCTTTCTCCTTTGAAGGATGAACATAGCATTCTCGTCTCTTTTTATTTTGGTTATCCTTCCCTACTTTGTCCTCTGAGCTCCTGTTCTCACCACAACTGCCTGCAGGAGAAGATGCTGTCTCCAAACATCTTACTGCCCTGAAAATAATTGCAGAGGCATGTTCATTTTAGGGTTTTTTTCTATACCACAGCAGAGAAACAGATTGGGAAAACCAAATGACAAAAATGAGGAAGAGACAACATTTGGAGAATTGTATTAAAACCAGTCATTCAGAATCCCTGGTTTTTATTCCTTTCTGAATTGGTAACTGAGAGTTCTTATGGTATTATGCCCTGAGCCTTTATTCTTTAAAACCAGGGCTTACATTCTTCCACTTACCCTCTTCCATCTCCTATCTTTCCCTCTTTCTTCTCTTCCTTATTTTCCATCTGCGGCCTGTTTCTCTTATTCTGCATATGTTCCAAAAAGTGTTTGACCATTCCTATGACCATCCTATAACCAAGTGATTTTTAATTCTAAATTGTCACTCTAGATCTGTCTTCTGAGCTGCAGCATGCATGTATCTACCAGATACCTCTACCTTGATGTCCTATGGATACATCAGGCCAAACTTGGTCTGATCTGAGCTTTTCTCCTTCACCCTGCTGTTCCCTCTCTCTGAGTGTCTGAATGGTACTATGTACAACTGAATCAAGACAAAATCATGGGTGTCACACTTGACTCCTCCTTTTTTGGTAATAGTGCTCCTGCCGCCATCTTCAACCTCTCTAAATTTTAGTTCATTTATCCTCTCTTCTATTATCACTACCACTGCCTTAGTTCAAGCCCTTATTATTTCTTATCTATATTATCATTATCATTATCTGTACTTTTATTTCTCTGATTCAAGTTTCTCCCCTTGTAATTCATTCTCCACACACCAAACAGATATTTGATATTTTCTGATATTTTCATTAACACACCAAAAATTTTTTAATCAACATCTATTTGCCCTTAAGATAAAATCCAAACTCTTTAGCCTGATTCACAATTGATAAATTGTATGTATTGTTTTATCCTGTTCCTCATCAATCCCTGCCTATGATGATAAATTTTATGTGTCAACTTGACTGGGCCATGGGGACCCAGTGTTTGGTTAAACATTATTCTGGGAGTGTCTGTGAAGGTGTTTTTGGATGAGAGTAACATTTGAACTAGTGGACTGATAAAGCATATTACTCTTCTCAATATGCCTCATCAATCCATTGGAGGCCCAAATAGAACAAAAGGCAGGGGAGAACAAATTCACTCTCTCTGCCTGACTGTTTTTGAGCTGAAACATTGGTCTTTTTCTGTACCATCAGATGTCCTGGTTCTCAGGCTTTCAGACTGGGACTTGAATTTACACCACCAGCTCTACAGGGTCTCCAGCTTGCAGATGGCAGATTGTGGGACTTTACAGCCTTCATAATTGTGTGAGCCAATTCCTTATATATAAATCATTCATATATATATGTGTATATATACATATATATGAATGATTTTTATATATATATATATATACACACACACACACACACACATATACGTACATGCATACATACACACACACACCCTCTTTAATTGGCTAATATTCTACTTAGCATCCCCATATTCCCACTCTCCTGAAAAAAATAAACCTCAATTTATGCATTAATCTCTCCTAAGGATTATCATTTTATTTTGAATTTAATATATTTTCAGAGTAAGTAATAAGCTGAGTATCAAATAATTTGTGATTTACTCAACAAATGTAATTGCGATGATGATATTGAAAATAATAACTTGTTATTTACTGAGTGCTTACTATATTCAAGGCTCTCTGTTAAATATTCCTTAAGCATTATTTATTTTAATCTACCCAAGTAATTACAAAAATATTATCCCCATTTTTGGGATGTGAAAACTGAAAATTAAAAAAGTTTAAATATCTTGCTCAAAATTATGCCACTAATAAATGGTAAAAGTGAAACAAACCTAGGTCTAGTCTCATCTTAGTTTGTGCTCTGAACCATTTTATAACTTGTTACTTCCCTATACAAAATGAGAATGGCAGGTTTTAAGTGGCTTGTCATTTATATGGTAATCTTTGCCTATTTTTCCAAATATATTCTGTATGAAATTACAATGTAAATATGGAAACAATAATAAGCTTAATAAAAAGCAGATTAATAATCCATTTTACAGGACTATATTTGGTGTAATTTTGGCAGGCACACGATAGGGTCTGTTGTCAGTTCAATATAAGCCCTGTACAATATCTACTGCAAAGCAGGGGAGAAAACTTGATTCTAATTATCTTGGAATCTCATTTCCTATATAGTTCCCAGTGAGATTCTGTCAGTGAAAAGCATTTGAGGAAGACTTGGTAAATGGGGGTAAGGACAAATCGCTGTTCTCTGATGGCATCTGTAAGCTAACTACAGTTTCCCTACGTTTCCGGTGATTATCCTGAGAATCCTCCACTCTCATGCTCCAAGAAGCTTATATTCTCAGTGGTAATTTTCTTGACCTCTGCTTCTGCAGCCCTTTCAAATATTGTATAAACTCTGCTTCCCGGTTTTAATTTCTCTCTCTCTACTCAAAATACTTAGCATGACATCTGTATTGCTAACTACATCCCATGTAAACCAAAATTAATTTTAGACTGTTATAAGGGAAAGAAAGAAAGAAAGAAGAAAGAAAGAAAGAAAGAAAGAAAGAAAAAAGAAAGAAAGAAAGAAAGAAAGAAAGAAAGAAAGAAAGAAAGAAAGAAAGAAAGAAAGAGGGAAAGAAAGAAAAAGAAAGGGAAGGGAAGGGAAGGGAGGAGAAGAGAAAGGAAGGGAAGGAAAAGCAAGCTGCAGCCTGGGAGACACAGATTCAGGAGGCAACCTAAATTGTGCTCCACTAAGATAAAGGAGAAGTCACCTTTTATAGAGAATTTTCCTACCCAGAGTTCCCATTTTATGTAAATTAAGCCTCAAAATTGTACAATTCTGATTGGTCAGTGTACATGCAAATGAGAATATAATTTGCATAGTTGTTATTATATGCAGGAAGTCTCAGTCCATTGATGGAAAAATGAAACCAAGTCTTCCCTGCAGTGGGTGATTTAGACAAGGGTATAGTGGCAGATGCCAAGAGTTCAATGAGGTTTTTCTCAGTAGATTATGTGAGGAGTCCCTATAAGCAAATGGCCACTAGACTCTAATTCATAAAATTTGAGTCTTTGGTTGACCACGAGGAGTCCATCTCAGCAGATAAATTCTTTCTCAGGGTTCATATCAAATAAACTTTTCTCTGCGGGGGTCTACACCAAATTAGTGTATTTTTATGTCAATGACTTATGCCTTATACTATCTATCATTCAAAGGAAATAGTTGATAAAACTATAGAAAGATAGACTCTAATGGTTTGGCTTTAAATGATTTTGTTAACAAAAGGGAAAAAAAACATCCAGGTTTCCAATTCTGAAGTAAAGGGTTTTAATAGCATCTTTTAGATGGAGGTGCTATGATTATCTCCAGGAACTGAAAAACCAGGATAATAAGTTATGCCCCAAGGAAACCTCAGCATACTGGTATGTACATTTGGTGATTTGTAAGTGAGTGAAACACTGTAGAACAAATGTGATTCCCATCACCAAACTGCTTTAGATAAAAAAGTGAGGTAAATGGGAGTCAGTTTGGAAACTGTTTCTTACATAGTTTTGCCATTCTCTTCTTGCCACCCAGGTAAGTACAAGAGATACCTGGGTGGCAAGACTTAATTTATCTGTTTAGCTGCTTATTTCTTCTATTTGATGATAAGATACTTAAAAGCAGGGGCCTTGTATTCTTTACCTTTATGTTGCCAGTCCTGTCAAGTGTCCGGTATGTAGTAAATATGAAGTAGGTGTTTGCTAACTTGAACTAAATCAAAGTTCTGAAAGTCAAAAGTACACACAGAGTGGCAGAAGGGATCCAGATTCTAGTTAAACTTCTAATCTGCCTCATAACCTCTTGGGAATCTTATAATAATCTTAGAATAATGGAAAACCACCTGGCATAATATGGAACTTTCTAAAGCAACCTTAGAGATTTCAAACTTTCCTAAGCATCCTAACTAGGAGTTTCCCTGGAGTACTTTATTTGAAGATATTCAATATGTTACATATATAAAAATGGGGGAAAAAAACTTAATGAATCAATTGTCCTGACTCATTTTATAGATACAATGCTTTCAAAGTGGCTAAAGTGCTTTAAGAATCATGAAACAATAAGAGGTTTGCTGTTTAATCTTTTATGTTTATCCTTGAGTAAAAAATTTATTATAAGACTAGGAGAGATATTATGTCTTTCTTAGACTACAAGCAGTTAGTTCAATAATTAATTAGAAGACTATTCGAGGTGCTTAAAACCCCAGAGAACAGTAAGTTTACTGAATTGTTGGTACAGGCAATAAAATATGAGAATTCACTATCATAGATAATATACTGCCTAATGGAAAAATATATAAAAGTACTAGAAAATGAAGCCTATTATATTTCTCTAAAGGGATGAGAACACTTCTGATAAAATACAGAGATTTACAAAGTCTCCTGTGTCAGGTTAATTAATTCACAGTTCTGGAGTCATTTTCAGATGGTAAGGTATCCTAATAGCTTAAAGATAGTATGAGGATTAAAAATAGAGTAGAAATCAAAAGTCCTGAGTACCAGTCTCAGTTTCACCATCTACCGTCATTTTGGTGTCAGGACAGACACAATATCTTTGAGTGTCATGGAATCATCAATAAAATAAGGAGTTTAATAACTTACCTGTTTACATTACAAATGCTGATTTGAGGGTCAAATGAAAAACATGTATGTGAAAGTTCTTTAAAAATTGTGAAATGCCAGTACAAATATAGAACACCAAGATAATAAAGCAGATTTTCTTAGTAGATGCTTAATAAACAAAAAGGAAGAGTTCTGTCATCTTTTAAGTAATCCTTTTAGAAGAATATACTTCTGTCAATGATGCTTTAAAAATTATTTTAAAAATCTCTTTTTGGAAGCAATTCAGGTACAGACTTTTTTTGTTAGCACTCACATTTTGAAGGTATGTTTAACCTTTCAGCAATTAAAATGTAACCCGCTAAACAATACAAGTTATTAGTGCTATGATGAATTACTTAGTAGGAAAGAAGAGGGATAAATTAAAATAATGATTTTTCTTAGAAGATCATCAAAGACTGGTCCAAAGAAGAAATCAAAAATTATTTGAATAATAGAAGCACGTTTGGATCTCTTATCATTTATTCAAGATACAAATTTTGACAGGGAGCAATCATCTAAAGATATAAATTCTAAGGCATTTGATTTAGAAGGAAAAGTATATTATTTGTGCATCATTAATTGCATAAAACCTTTCTTTGTTTAGAGAACTCAAACTCTCAAAATGAGCAAGGTAGAACAGCTGCTGGGAAGATGTTGCACAGATGGTTACCTTCTTAAACCTACTTTATATGTAAAAAAAGCAAACTTAAGACTAAGAAAGAAATGTGATTATTTGTGTTTCATTAATATCATTGGATTCACAAGTGGATAGTTTCTTTAAAGTTAGAGATACTTCAATGTATTTAAATAGTAGTCAAATTAACAATATAACAGAAAATAGATAAAAATAGTGAAGTGTTGACCCGATAATTCAACTTGTCATTTATCTTAAAACTACATTAGCAAATATGTCTGAAAGAAAAATTTTAAAAAGCAAAACATGATTGTACAACAATATAAAAATGATTAAGTAAATTAAATATTCCACATGTTAGAATATTCTTGTCATTAGAAAAGATTAGTATTAAGATTAACATTTTTGTTAATTATAGAGGGAGCATATGTGACATGTTTTGGGAACTTAGAAGAGGCAAGCATTCCCTCTGCCTAGGAAAATCAGACAGACTTTATATAAGTGGATTTATTTAAACTCATTTTGACATATGTATTTTCCAGGCAAAGAAATTGCAGACGTGGAGAGAAAAATGTATATATGCAAAATTGTGGCAGCAAGAGGGAGGATAATATGTACGTGAAATGATGAGTAGTTCATTTGGTTGGAGAACAGGGTATATGGAAGTTACATGGGGATAAATTAAAATAAGGCTTGAAGGACAGATTTAAGTTTGACTTTAAAGAGCATTGATCTTTATCATATGAAATTTGAACTTCACCTACAGATAATGGAACAAAATCTTGAATTTTTGAAAATTATTAAGCATTTGCTAGCATATTTGTGAATGATGTAGAGAATACGGATGAAATTGATTCATGGTATATCATTCTTTATACAATTGCTTTAATTTGACTTTTTGATTATTTATCTGTCTCTCATAATTAATTGCAGACTTGAAAATGCACCATATGTTTCTGAGATCCTTAGGCTTTGGTACAATACTTACAATAGAGTCAATATTCAATAGATATTTGAATAATGGATCAATAACAACTAAGAAGAGTAACTCTGGCCTTCTGCTATAGTTTGGAGGTTAGTTAATTAATTAGTTAGTCCCTGTGATGTGCCAGGCACTTTGAATACAATGATGGAATATCAATTCAATTATCACATAAACCCTAAGAGATAAATGTTATTTTTACTACTCTACATATGATCAGACTGAAGATAAAAATAGTTTGGTAAATTTTCTCTATATCTTACTGATTATAATTTGAGGAGAAATAGTCTGTCTCACTACAAAATCACAAGACTATGCTGCTCAACTTTTATCACTTACTTCAATGATAATATAAATAAAATACCTATCAATTTTAAAGATGAAATAAGTTGGTGGGAGCAAAAAAAAAAAAAAAGAAGAAAGACAGCAGCTAATATAGTAGATGACAAAATCGGGATTTCAAATTATCTTCACAGGCCAGGAAATTGAGCTAAAATCATAAGGATGAGAGTTACATGAATTTATATGCATGTATGCCAGCGTGGAGGTTCAACAAGCTATTTAAATAAGTTCAACATTAAAAACAAAAATCTTTCCCACTAGAATGTGAGATATTTATTTCTGAGTTCTCCTACGCCTACCAGAGTATCTAAAATGCTCAAGAAATATTTGATGAATGCAAGTACAGATGAAACTCATCTCAAATGCTATAGAACTAATAGAAGAAGAACAAATATCATGTATATGCCACTATCCCTTTGCAGTTGCTGATATTATCAGGACCCCATACTCACAGTCAACAATAGCATTTCAAATAAAGTTTGGCAATTACAGTTTTCATACCTGGTTTAAAATTTAATCATTTAATCATAAGCAATGGTAAATCCAATTAGCTACTATAATTTCACAATTCTTTGAGTATGACCTCCTTCTCAGAATGAAAATGTAGCAATCAGTAGTTGAAGGAAATGTCATTTGGGCCCATCGTTTGATACTCTTAGTAGAGCTATCAACTATTGATAGTATAGTTCTGTAATTTATTCTTCAGTACCATCTCATGTCCTTATGTTTAGATGTCAAGTAATTTCCATGCATCTAGATAAATCTTTCCTATAAAAGCTCCTTTTCCTTCTATAATCTTTCAATCTCTTATTTTCTCTTTGTCAACATTAAAACTAAAAAGTGCTTTCTATTGAAAAAGAACTCTATGTTAATTACTCAAACCTAGGAATGATTTAATGCTATTACATTTTCTTTCCTGACCCTTTACTCCCAAGAATATACCTATGGATTCTATATAAAATCTCTTTTACTATTATAATAATCATAGTGAGAGCAATAGCTGAAGAACTTCAGCATTCATTACCTGTGAAATATGGGGATCTGGGGAGAGTAGCAATTTCTGTTCACTTCTTTGATCCTTCAATTAATTTACCTTGGCCCTATATAAAGGATGTGGTAGTGGTGTTAAGACGCCACAGGTTAAATCCAAATGTGTTCCATTGCACAAGTGAGACATTTTTCTCTGTCTTACTTGCGTTTCTATTGAATACTGCCTTCTCTATTTGTGGAATATACTTGTTTTATGATACAACTTTTAGTCTGAACTAAACATCTTGCTACAATTTCCAATGCTGAAAAACTGGAGAATATGTCCATCCCAGTGCAATATGTAGAATTCCATTGAATGGACACTGCGACTCCAGATACAAAGGTTGATGAAAGATTCAGATAGATAAATAGGTATGGTTCACACAATGACAGGCAGTGGCGTTGTACAGAACTTGTGTGTGCTTATGTGTTTGCCTTTACTGCTTTGTAATTTACCTGTAAAAGCATTTAATATCGCACTCCACCCTGTCTCCCAATAACACCCTTTCAAAAAAATCTATGTATGTGTAATTATTAGGATGGTCATGAGATGATTGGCATTTCAAAATTTAGGATCAAATTCTTGCATAGGTGGCATAGGTGCCTATTACTCAAGCGTCAGGATCAAAGTGTCAAAATGCCACACTAATTATTCTCAATAAAATTTAAATTATTTAAATCAGAGTTACTAATTGAGACCCATAGTGATCATAATAATTTATACAATCCAAAGATTAAATGACAAAAATCAATGGATTAGCAGGTGGGTAGTGTTGATATTTATGCTAACAGTTGCTTAAACATTTGAAACTATGCAAGAGAAGTAATCAAGAGACACACATAAACTGAATATACTATTGACAAATGTTTAATATTTTTCAGAGTAAGTTTTTCCTTATAAAAAAAGGAAAAAGCACATAGGATACTTGAGGAAAACAGTGAGAGTGGTGGGAGGACTTCATTGTTGACAAAGAAGTCCTTTTAAAGGGCTCTCAGACATAATGGGACCCAGTATTACAAACTGCTGGGTCTATCAGCCAATGACTGTGAGCTACTGAGGCAAAGGAGAAAGGCTGAGCAAAACCTAACTGGTGAATATCCCTTTCATGCTACCTTAGCATCATCTGAGTACATCCTAAACCAAGAAAAAAATATGATAACAATGCATCTAGTTAGGGCGGTACAGCCCAGGCTGTCATCTGGCTTCTGTCAGTTATACCATTATCTTAAGGTCTTAGGTTTGGGGTAAAACAATAAAAATTTAAAATATTCCAGTGTTGTAGAAAAACAAACTAGGCTGAGTAGCAAACTAGAACTAATGTTTAGACAAAACATCCATAAGTTATCTTTAGTAAGGTGTAAATGTGGCTAATCCCATATTTCAGTCCTATCAGAATGGGTATTGGTACTTTTCTATTAGTAGCCAGGGAAAGACACTGGTGAGAATACTTGATAGCTGCCTCTCAACCAGGTAATTTAGTAAGGATATTTGTTAGATCAAATCTTGATACTATTTCCCATATTCATATCAACTCATTTCTCCTCTAATTTTTATGATGATAGAAAACTGTTCATCATAGCCTGACTGAACTCACAGGAACACTGACAGTAACCATATTGACATCAAATTGTGATCCAGTGGCACAATTACGGGCAAGAGATGCTCCAACTTCTATCTTGCCTCTTCCTTACATTGAGGGGATCTAACAAAGTGATCTAGCCATTTTGTTCTAAAGGTGATATTTCTGAAACTCAGTGTTCCTACATCTATAGTTTATGTTGTGATACTAAAATTATTTGAACAACTACAATGCTAACTTTAAAAACATACATTAATATTTATAGGTATTATATCCTCCAGGGATTCTTGACTATGCTCACACACAAACACACAGAATGAGGACTGCAGGGGTTTCTGTTTTGGCACATGTTATCACCAGAACTTGTGTTCTCTAAGGACATGCTAGTGAAACATCAGAAATGACAAATGTTCTCAAACAGGAATTTTTATAAGTTGAGATTTTTATCAACTGAGACTTCTTCCATTGGCAAAAACACATCTATTTATCTAGCTATCTATCCATCTATCTATCGTCTTCTATCTCTATCACATATTTCTTTCTATGTATTATCTATCTCCTCAAAAAAATCTTCTAATAAAACAGACAGAAAAACTAAAATAGTGAAGTGAAAATCCAAACAAATGTGTGGACATCTTAAACAGAACTAGGTGACAAAGTAATTCCCACACACCCAAAATGTGGATGAACATGATCAATATTTCCCAAGCATCATGCACAGGAAGAGGGAAGGAACCCTGGGAAATTCCCAGCACCTCAAAAAGAGCTCATCTACTGAATGGAAATCTGAGAACAACTGGAAACATTTGGAAAATGTTCTTATAAGCTCCAATGTTGGGGTAAACAAAGAGAATGAGAACCACTAAGAAGATTGTGGGAAATGCAAACATTGCTAAAGCAATTAAGCTGTTAAATGTCCTAAAATTATCAAACAAATATGTGCTTTCAAAAAATAAAATTCACCTTAAAAAAAAAAGATATCTCAAGAGATAATTAGCACACATCTGGAAAATGTAGCCATAAAAAAATGATGAAAACAGTAAACCAAAACTTAAAATGAATGAAAGTAATTTCAGAATAAGATCTAAGTTTGAAAAACAGCCTATAGTGGAATTTGCACAACTTCTAAAACACTACTCTCTCTCTTTTAAAAATTGATTTTGCTGTTGCTATACTTTCTGGAATATATACCTCCTCTTTTCTACCCTACCCTTCACAACTGGCTCTTTCCCTGGAATCCACAACATTCCTCTTCTCCTTTATTTGAATTCTGTTTTCAGCAGATTTACTTAAAGGATATAAAACTAGGATAAAACAATGAAAGGGTTTTATATATGAAACAGAAACATATTAGAAGATATAATGGACCTTGAGTGGATGCTGATTTTATGAAAAAGAAGCATTTCAAAACAGCCAAAGATTTGGAGTATGTTTTAGGTACTAAATGTTATTAAATGTTTTTATTAATTAGATGTGATAAGGCACTATAGATTTTCAAACTGTCTTTTTTTTTGAGATGCAAATTAGAAGAATTTAAGGATGAAGTACTTTGACATAGCAAAAGAAAAAAGTGGGAGGAATAGATAAAACATATAGAAAAATGATAGCTTTTAAAGCTGCATAATGGTCAGTGTACTGCTTATTTTGATATGCTTGGAAATTTTCATAATTAAAAAATTAAAAACAGTAAAAGGAATTATACATGAGTATGTAGCAACACAGTCTGTTAAACAATTTATAACTTCGCTAAAATTATTTGTATCAAGTATTTCTAGATGGCCAATGCTTCTAGTTTCCAATGCTTCTGAGAATTTCCCTGCAATCAAGCTCTTCCTTGCGTGTTAAATAATTTTTTCTTTAAATAAAAATAGAAAATTTCATCATTTTAACGGCTAATATAATAATTCATCTTATGAGGAATGTCTTAAAAAGCTTTCTAAGGTAGACACAGTAGCCAGCTCCAAGACATTAAAGAAGAGGGAAGTTCTTCTCCATTGTAAAATATGAAAAGTGAGCACTTACAGGAAGAAACTTGCAAGGAGAGGGTGAGGAGGGGAGTGAGCAAGAGTGGAAAACTGTGTCCTACCTGCAGTTACATTGCCAGAAGGAGCCCTTCTGAATATCCACATGGTTCTTTAGCAAAATTTATTTAAAAACTTACTAACTTCTAGGGGGAACAGTTTATCTTGTAAAAGCCAGTGAAAAGACTGAATTCTGGGTAGAGGTTGATGTTACAAATTGAAACAATGAGCAAGCAGGCAGTCCAACTGCCCTCAGTAAGAGACATACAAATATTTTGTGTGACTTTTAAGACTCAAAACCTCATTTTTTATCTATTACCCTTGAAAATTTAATACCTTTCCTGGGCACACATAAGAATTTGCTCCGTCTCGTCTATGTCCATTTTTCTAATATTTGCTAGGCCTAATTTAGAATGTCAAATCAGAGAAGATGCTAGAAATTCAGATCTTCCCTAATGACAAGCTCGGTCATCTCCTCTTCAGACCCTAAGGCTTTTATGTTTGGCTGAATGGTGTTGGCCAATCTCCGCTGAGGTCTATTTACATCAGAGTCACAAAATGCAGAGGAAAAAGAGTTTAGGAAACCCTACTTGCCTTGGGCAAGAATAATTAACCACTATGCTGGTGGCCACTATAGCTCCTTTTCCCTTCTCTTTATCACTCTTATTGTTCAGAAAGACACTTTTAAACACAAGTTTCCCCCTCTCTCTATTTAGTAAATCTTTGTATTGAAATCCCTTGCTTTGTGCAAAAATAATGAAAAAAAGTTTATACAGGAGTCCAAAATAAAAAAATAAATAAATAAATAAACAATCAATCTCAGGAAAACCCTCAAACTCTCAATTCTAAGTATATTGTCCTTACTTTGAAAGCAATTAAATAAACAGCAAAGTGGAAAGACTGGATTTGGTGATGAAGGAGGAATATTATTTCCTAAATAGTCATATGGGAAAGCGAACAACTGAAAACTTGGCATGAATATATATATGTATATATGTATGTATATACATAATATATATATTTGCTCAACACAAAAATACAGCAGACTATTCGTTGTGGGAGCAAACAACCATCCACTTCTCATGTAATTCTAAAGGCATTTTTGAATTGTAGTCTACTGACCTTCATGATAATAACACTGAGCTACCAAGGAAAAGATAAAGTAAATATTAAATTCATCTGTAGTACATTGTCTTCTAAGTGGTAAAATGAAAAATTTGGGTGGCAAGGATATAAAAGAATAAAAAATTCATTACCTGTGAATTCGGTTTTATGAAATACCTAACTTCCCAATTAATTCATTTAAATGAAGATCTCTCAGTGTATAAAGAGTAGTAAATATAAATTCTTCTCCCTCTCCACATATATATTTGAATCTTGATTCTAATAATCTGTAACTGTGTGACATTGAGAATATACATAATCTCTCTGAGCCTCGGTTTTCTTATCTGTTTATCAGAAGTATGTCTGCCTTTCTCTATACATAGGGCTTCTCAATAAGCTGTGTAATGTCAATTATTGTAATATTTATCATTTTATATCATTTATTATTTTAAACATTTAAGGATATATGAGACCTTTTTTATTCTTAGAAAAACTCCCTTGCTCAACAGAATTTCTCAATCATATGTTTAAATCTACCTGTAAAATATAAATATGTATCTATTATTTAAAAAGAATGATATTATTTTATAGCACATACAAGTACATGGAAACCAAGATGGCAAACTCTAAATGACATCAACAAAATAACCAAAAATAACTTTACTACTTTTAAAATGTTCTCCCTTGGATAAAGACAAACTGTTTTAAACTCCCATCCTGACTTGGCAGAATCTCTATTTTCACACTTAATAGTGGCCACCAGGTGTTCTATCAGCGTAGATGGGCACAGTCAGTTCTTCTGTAGTATAGGATAACCTGCTGTAAATGTAAGGCAATATTTTCTGTCTCTCATCTTGGCAGGTTGTTTTTACAACTTTGTAAACTAAAAGATATGGACCCCTGCAAATAAATGTTGCTTGAGGCTGAACAGCTTCAATCGTTCATCAGACTTTTGATGCTAGCAAACGGCCGTGGAAAATTCAGAGGAGTATTATCAATTCTTAGCAACTGTGGATGAGTTGTTAGGGATTAGCGAGCATTCATTTTAGCCTGCTGTTATCTTTCCCTTGTCAGAACAGAACTCTGTAATGCTTGACTGCCTTTAAGTGCTAAATGTGATGGTAAAACCTGGTGATGATGACTACCTTAAGAGGATATAAATAATATCTAACATTTGGATAGTACAGTATGATTTTAAAAGTACTTCCACATTTATTCTCCAGTTTTCCCTCACAACAGTTTTATGAGATAGATACTAATGTATTTTTTTTTTCTTTTAAACAAATTCAGAAACTAAGGCTCAGGGATTGCATGTAATTTGAGAAGGTAAATAATGTCCAAAAATGGGTAGTGAGGTTCAACATACTCTCCAAATTTGGATTAAAATTAAAGCCTGAATTTACTGGTGTGTAACCTTAAATAAATGACTGTTAAGTATTTTTCATGTCTTTCAATTGGGAAAATATGATGTCCTGCAGAATGGTTGTTAGCATTAGACGAGATAATAGTTAGCATGCCTTCACAATGTGTAACATGTGACATATGCTCATCACTTGGGTTTCCCTCCTGTATTTCAAACTCCTTGTTTTTCACAATTACCTTTAAGCCTCCGAGTAGGATTAGCTTCCAGTATAATTTACTTGGCCAACCAAAAATCATGTGATGAAGTTAGAAGCAAGTTGGATTAAGTAATTAGGTACCCAGATTTTAGAACTTGCTTTAATACTAGCTTATTGTTTGTCTTCATGCATGCTATTAACTTTTTCTTATCTATAAAATGAAAAAGGTGACAAACTAATTCCTAAACTGTTTTACCTCTAAAACTACCAAAGTGAGGTAAGTTAACAATGGTATTTTTGTTCTTCAAACACTAACTTGAGATTTCTAAGTTAAGAATTAAAATAGTTACTTATTAATAATGGAAGACAAGATGGGTAGTCACAGCGAAAGCAAGATTCATAGAATTTAAAATGGTAGCATAGCTCAAAAACAATTTCAGACCTCCAGTTTAACAGGAAGTCTATCTCTGAAGCATCCTCTGCTATCTTTCCACTAATATGTGTTTTGTTACCTAGGGAAAAAAAAGTTTAAAATTGAGAAAAAATCTAGTCAAGAATCTGGAAGGAAATAACACTGCCCATGGCAGGTGAAACTGTGCAGTTAAAACCATATTGTTTTACTTCATGACATCACACATTTCACTTACAGCAATTGCCAGGAAAAAAAGTTGGAGGTCACTTTATTTCTCACCCATTTTCTGCCTTCTGATTCAACTACAAAAGCTGTGCTCTAATCAGAAATATAGGTAAGCATAAATCTGCTAAAAAGGTGATGATTTTTGAGAGCTGACAAAAATTTCCCTGGTCACATTTCTAAATACTTTCATAAACAAAAATATGGTCTTTGCTCCAGAGCAGAATTAGAAATAGTATTTAGAATCTCCTTTGGGGATAGAATTCCAGCAAATTATGGAAATAATAAGAGCAGGGGCAAACTATATTTGTTTGTTTGTTTGTTTATATTTGTTTTACTTATTGTTGTTCCCTATTGGGTCTTCTGCCTTAAATCAGAAACAGACTCAAACTTTACCCAGGTAGGCATTAAAGGATGTCCAAGAGCAAATCTACAGCTCTAAATCAATGTATTTCTTACCTCATTCAAAGATGATTAAAGAGCACAACAAAAGAAATAATGAGTTTATAAAAATAAAATAAAGCCGTAATTAAAGTAAACTTCATCCCAAAGACTCAAAAAAACAAATACTTCTAAGAAATCATCTCCTGTTGAAATCTAGAAAAAAATTTTAGGAACCTGTCTCTCTCTATAAATTGAGAGAAGGCATTGATTCAATAGAATAGGAGTAGAAATATTAAAGGGAAAAATAACATTTAATATTAAAATACTAATAATATAATATTTAGTAATTATGTTAATAATATATTATAAACTAATTACATATTTTTAATGTTCATATTGTCACCTTTCTGCTAATCCTGTGATATCAATCTTTGTTATCAACATCCTCTGAGGATTTTTTTTTATCTGTAAAAGGGTTTAAAAAGATAAATAAATAAAATCCGTAAATATATCTGTTGTAGTTTTTGAGTTTATATACACCCAATAAGAGGAGTGGAATTCAAATATTATGCACTAATTTCCTGGTCTTAATGGTACTGGAGCTGAATTACTTAGGTTCAAATTTTAGCTCTGTTCCTTCTTAGCAGTGTGATTCTCTGTAAATTACTTAATCTCTCCATGTCCCAATTTCCTCCACTGTTTTATGGAGATAATAATAGTACCTTACTCTACCAATCAACACTGATAAAATAATGATGTATAACAAACAACCACAAAATCTCAATGGTATAATATAATAAACATTTATCTAGCTCTCATTTCTGTATTGTGCTTGGAGAAATGGCCAATCAAATGAGGGCCAGCTAGTGACAGCTCTTTTGAGATGCCTCTATTTTATGTATCTACAACCCTCCTGGGACCAGCAAACATGTTATTCCTTCTGTTTGTAACAAGAGAAAATTTTAATTATGCAAGAACTTTCCAAGCCTTTGGTCACATTACACTTGCTAATATTCTACTGGCCAAAGCCAGTCACAGGACCAAACTTCAGGTCAAAAAACAGAGAAGTAAATTCCATCTATAGAGACAGAGTGTGGAGACTAAATAATTTTAACAATACCTGGATTATAAAGAAAAATTAATGATCTAATATACTAACACACTTAGTGCCTGGTACAGTACTCAACAGTTAAATATTATGATTTTGATTATTATTTATATATATTTTTTATGTTAAACTTGGTCACCATAAGGAAAACGTAAACAAACAAGCCCCAACAGTTAGTCACATTTCTTAGAAAGTACAGAGATCTAAAAGATTGACTCTTTGGTCTGGAAGGGTCAGAAAAGAATAGACACTTAGTCTACATTTTTTCCAGTCTAAATTTGAAACTATGTAGACTTAATGACAGAAGCCAGACTAATTGTTTCCTAAGTTAAAATAGAATATAGCTATAAGTACTCTTCTCAATAGTTGTCATACGCTGAGCTTCTAGTCCACTTTTCTGATTGTAACAACTTCATACTTGTATTGTTTTAGAATTCCACACACTTTTTATATATGATGCCTTTGGCATACAGAATCTCTATTTAGTTGATAAGGCAGGCATCATTACTTGTAATTTATACATGAGGTAATTAAGATTCAGACAGCTTTTACCTTGACAAAGTTCTTAGGCTAATTAGCAATGAAGCTATTATTACAACCTAGATGTTTTGCTTCTTAACCAGTGCTTTTTCTATTAAATGCAGTACACCCTGGATCTGACTTAATTGTGGAATAAAATCCATCCAAAGTCTTTACTGATTAACAGAGTTCCCACACAATTTTTATCAGTCTTCCTCACCAGTCTGTTCTAGAAATGTGTAATTACCAAATGTTTGTAAATGTTGACTTCCTGGACAGACAATGTGGACCCAGGATTAAAGCAAAAGTGTTTTATTTTCTAGATAATTTAGTCCAAAAAGTGAGGTAAAAAATTGTTTCTTCTAAATTGTTTCCATAGATAATATAGCATAGTTATTTATTTTTCCAGTTTTATATTTGTTTACAGGAAACCTAGTCTAAGATTTCAGTTGGTCTCACATAATTATAGTAAAAATTCTCACAGTATTAAGTAATTGATCTTTTCTTTGTTCTTTAACCAATGGTGGTCTCACTTAATAGCCAAGTCCATTAAGTTAATTACATTTTGGATCGACTTGCTGCTCAATTAGAGTGCATGTAAACATGGAATTTGATAATTTAACTTCAAATTATAAATATTAATAAAGTAAAATGTGTTACCTAAATTATGAATAGATAATTTGAAGTACCTTATGAAAGGAGACATTCATGCAATAAAAGTGTGACTTCTAAGAGGCTAAACGATAAAAATGATAACTTTCTACACTGTATGTTTACCTAATGTCTTAAGATCAGAATACATATTTTAATTTTTACTATCTTTTTGATTGCAAACACTGCTGTTTTCAAATTTTAGAAGCTGCAGTTGTTCTCTATTTCTCTCCTTAATACTCCAAATTCTCAAAGCCGACATATATTCAGTCAATAAATCCTATCAGGTCTAGAAGAGTCTTGCCAATGCCTGCCCACCATTTCATCCCACTATTGGTGCTATATTTGAACCAACTCTCTAGAAAAAATTGTAGAAGCATATAATACATTAGTTCTCTGCTTAAAATAGTTCTCTATTCTCGCCCACTTTCAGTGCTGTACATGATTTAATTTTAGTCAAAATTAAATGAGATGTAAAAAACGTAGAGGAAGGGTATTCCAAATCAATGACATCATGCCCAAGATGCAACATTGGGGAAAAGTACAAAATAAGTGTATCTAAATGTAAGATATGGTTCAATAATACATAATATTCAATAAAGGAAACATTGGAGTTCCTACGGAAAAAAATTAATGGGATGATTTCATCTTCCTCTAATGTCTTATTGCTTACGATTTAAGGTCAGACTCTTAATTTAAGGTACAAAAGCTTCTTCAAAACCAGACTAACTCTCCAGCCTATTCTTCCCCAGAGGAATTCTTTTCTCCAGCCATGAATCCATTCCTGCCTTATTTAAATCATTCCTAGAACTCAATCTCTTCCTATCTAAGGATACCTCCTATCTTCTGAGTTGCATCCCTAGTGCCATCGCTTATTCTTTTTCAAATCCTCAAGTCAAAGCTAGTTTACTTCCTCCATGTACTCATTTTGTAAATTTATCTATTTTACAACATACTATGTTATATGATGGTTGTTGAAGGGTATCTATGTCCAAACTATTGAGTTGTTTTTATTCTTGATTCATCAGCTCCTGACAAAGAATTCATCAGAATGGTGTTTGTGGAATAAATATATAAATAAATACTTTAGTGGAGAAAAGCACATTAGCTAACAGAAATTTCATCAAATCACATTGAAGCTCTCAAATTTGAGCTGATGTCAAACTGTTTCATTTCTAGCTAGCATGTTTATGGGATAAAAAATACATTGGGGATCAATTACATAATAATATGCAGTACAGTATCCTATATTGAAACTTTTATGGTTTCCCATGAACCAGAGTAGTATATTGTGGATAAAGAATGTTATTGGAAGTTAAAGACCATGGATTTCTGTCCACTTTGGCATTTTCTTACTATGTGACCTTGTAAAAGTTATTTGACTTCTCTGAGCCTCAGAGAAGAAGAGGATGATAAAGCTAGCTCTAACTCATGGACTTTTACAACAGATTGTTGTAACCCCAGGGTAGGTCTGAGTCACTAATGAAGACTTATAGCTCTCAACCCCTTGCTAAGATCTCTAATTTCCTTCCTAACCTGCATGAGCTGATCACATTAAACATACTTGACACCCAGGCTCATAAAGCAGAAATCGTACAGTGGAAATTAGGATGCAGACATGAAAATAAGAATTATGTTTTATGCTATAGTTAACATCGTCCCCTACCTCAGGTCTGAGAATTCTCACCAGCAAGGCTCTGCATGCCTGAGAGTCTCTTTAATGCAGAAGCGGGTGAATGAGATAGCTTGGGGAAAGTTTTATTTTATCCTTTAGGAGGGTCCATAACTCTTTATTCAGGGGAGGAAACAAAGACTGAAGTCAGAGCTCAATAGCTCCATGAGTATCTCTGATAACCAGAAACCTACAAACAGACCTCCCTGATAAAACCACACAGCTGTATTATCCAAAGAGCTTCACCCCCCGACTTGGCCCAAGAGTTTTGATGCCTCGAAGGGTTATTGCCTTTGTTGCTTCACTTTTTCCAATCACAAACAGGGTAAGTTTGTTATTGGACAAGTTATAAATCCTCTGAGCATACTCTTGAAACTCTTTATGCACCTACCTGATTAGGCTCGCAAATTCCTATGTTTGGTGATGGCGGTGGGGTTCTCTCTCACATTGTCTCTCTCATTCTTTTTCTTCTTCTTGTAAACAAATTCCCGCCAGCTAGTCAATTTGATCTTAATACCTCTATCCAGCATATGACCTTTGATACCGAAAAAATTTATAATGATTGGTTACTATTTTCCTAACAATAGGTTCAAATCTTGACTCTGCTCTTTTTTATGTAATGTGTTATATAACTTGTAGTCAATTAATCACTGTTAAAACACATTTCCCCATCTGAAAATGGGAACAATAATTATCCCTTCTTTATAGGATTTTTGTGATAAATCTTTAAAGCTATTAGCATAATGTCTAGTACATAATAAACACTTTAGTATTACTATTCATTATGAATAATACTTTCTCTAATATGTACCTACATACAGTGGTGTGCTGGACTCAGCTCAATACCAGCTTAGAAGAGCCAATTGTTAAAATATTTAGAAATTTTACTAACCAGTTCTTAAACTGTCAGTAGCTTGAAATCATCCATAGTGTGAGTATGTAGACAGAGAAAGTTAGCAAATACTACAAATCAAGATCTGTTTTCTTTTGTTGTTTTTTTTTTTTAGAGCTGGTTACCAACCTGTAACTGCTTACATATAATATATTGTATGAACTTGACAAAAAAGAATGTAATAATGTTTAATATTATCAATAGGAAAAATAAAATCCAATATGAACTATTTGTCTTAAAGAGGCGTGATAGAAAGGATACCATCTCACTCTTGACATTGTCATTTAGAAAAAAATATAGCAAAGAATATTTGGTGGTATCTAGTGCAGGAAAAAAAGGGAGATAAATGAAATAAGTAGAAAATACAAAAACTACTTGAGAATATAATAAACTTAGCTTATGATAAAGGTGACATTTTATATTGGATTGGAGAAAATAGTGGATGTTTTAATGAATGCTTTGGGGACAAATGGCTAGCCATTTGGAGAGAAAAGCAACATTAGATTCACACTGCACATCATACATAATAGTAAGTGCCAGATAAATTAAAGCTTTAAATGTAAAAAATGAAACCATTTCTGAAAGAAAATGTTATTGAAAAGGAATCTAATCTTGGTATAGTGCAGCATATCTAAGCATGACACTGGAGCAGGGAAAAAAAACAAAACCCAAGATAAATAGACCAACATTCGGTAAATTTTAAAATATTTTATCACAAAAAAATGCACCATTGACAAAATATAAGTACAAACTGTAAACATATTTGCAACATATTTGACAAAGGGTTATAAGTCTCAAAACTGTAAATTTCTTACAATTTAGTAAACATACCCAAATTGAGCAGTGGACAAAAATGAGAAAATTGTCATAAAAGGAAGAATACAAAAGTCCAATAAACCTAGAGAAAAGTTTTTAATTTCATAAACATGAAAAAAATAGAATGACTTTTGATATTGGATTATAAGAAGAGTCATACATAATATCCAACTTTTAGGAGTTTTTATCTCTTTAGATTATAACCACCTCCAATTATCTAAATATTCATAGTATATATCACCCCAAAGAAACTTGTAAGGAATGGTCCTATGGGGAATAAGGAATTCTGAAACCATTTCTCATCCACTGGCCTAACTACACAAAACAGAAGTAAACAAATCCAAGTGTCTGGAATTTAAACCATTTCAAATGAAGCAAGTTAGAATTGTGAGATTCAGTGTAGCCGTTAGTCGTCAAACCTCTTTTTTCTTCAAATAAAACAGAGGACAGAGTTTTAAATGAGAGCAAACTTTTTCCTTCTATTTGAGAGTTCTATCCAGGCCTCATACACAAATGAGAATAAAGACAGAAAAAATTCAACTCAACATAGAAACTTCCATCAGTGCACTATCCAGTATGGCAGCCACTATCCACATGTGGTTCCTTAAATTTAAACTTACATTAAAATTAAATGAAATTTAAAATTTAGTTTCTCTGTCACAATAACACATTTCAAATGCTCAGTGGTCACATATGGCTATCTTACTAGAAAATGCAGGTAGAGACTCTTTTTATTATTGCAGAAAGTTATATTTAATGGCATCATTCTATATAAAGCCCTTTCTGGTCTTGTTAAGGAGCTGAACGAGAGTTCATCCACCTGCGCACACATACCAAAAGAAATGTTAAGAGCATGATTTTGCAGAGGAGAAAAGAATTCGTTTATTAGGATTGGTGCCAATCCAAAAAACAGGTTAACTCATAATCCAGAAAACAGGTTAACTCATGATCCAGAAAAACTGGCTCCCAGTGGCTTACAAATGACAGGTTTCATAGAGCAAAAATCAAAAGTCATTATGAATAAAGGGTTTGGAGTCCTGAGTCTTGTTGATCGGTCAACAAAGTATGAGCAAAAATTATTGTTTCAGATCTTGAGATCAGCTTTTGTGTCCTTCAGTCTGTTGGCCTAGTGTCTTCCTGCTTTAGGGTTCAGGAGCTGAGTATAACTTAGGCCATGATGTTACTGTTAGCTTAATAGAGCTCATACTTTGTGACCCTTAGTCGAGGTATGTTGATTGTTTCTTGCTGCCTCAGGGTGTTAATGATTAGTAAGAGAAAGGTAAGACTTATAGGGCATGCTGTGAAGAAACTGAATAGAAAGCTGGAATTACATATTAAATCAAAATCATACATTAAATTAGAACCCTCGGTTTCAGTCTCAGATCTAGGTAGAATTAACCACACAAACATAAGGCTGCACTGGACATTGGATAAGTCTCTGTCACTATTGAACCTACTTATTTATATGTCTGTCTTCCTCACTAGATTCCAAGATCCCTGAAGGTAAGGAATGTCCGATTTGGCATTATGAACCCCAGGAGCCATTTCTTGAAAGATGTTTAATAAATATTTGTTTATATAGAAAGATGTTTAGAGGAAGATCGACATATCAAATGGCATTTTGAGGTAATTAATAAGGAAGAAATGAATTAGACCTTTACTGTTTCATGACACTCTTAATCTTCTCTTTTTACCAATCCAGAGAGAATCAATTGACTTTGAACACCTCTACCGTGGGAAAATAATCTCTTTAGACATATATAAATAAACTGTAAGAACATTACTGCATTTCTCCTCAAGCCCTCATTCTAATTCAAAGCAGGAAAAGGACATTTCCTCCTCCTTAGTGCTTCTAATTTCTGCATTATGATCAAAGCACCAATCTTTGTGTCCCATGCAAAATAAGGGTAAAAAAGGCATTAGGTGCATGATTACTTACCAATTATTCTTTATGATCTATATAATCAAATACCATCTGGCGGCTTGGGAAAAATTCCACCACAGTAGCAAAAGTCGAATGCCAGAGTCAGAAAAACTCATCCGTTCAGCAGTGCAGTCAGGCCTTCTATGGCTGGGCCTCTACACAGAACCTGTGAAACACCAAGTGATTTGAAAAAGGAAGCAAGGCTGGCCTTAATTCACTGAGTCACTGGCAAGTCACCTGTGAGTTAGATTCTGCCCAGGTAAGGACCAAAAACACTGAAAGGCAGGGGGACCAATTTCAGCTCAAGGAAAGCAAAGAAACTGATACGTTGAGGTGAATTAAATACAAATGACTACTGGACTCTTTATGATAAGTATCTGCTGATCTTATTTAAAACAGTTGTTAAAATTTCGTAAAGAAATACTCCAATGACAGTATAATGAAAATATGCCTCCAGAGAATCCAAGGACATAACCCAAACCATATCCATTTGGCCAGATCCATATTTTCTTTTTTAAAAATCACAGAAACTTTTCCTCAACTTTATATTGCATATATGCTCTTTCATAAGGAAGTAATGCTTTAAATTATTTACTCACAGGAGAAAATGACTTACCTGTCTCAGTGAATGTAATAAGAATATTGCATATAGTCTTTTCAATTTTAGGAAACTGTGCTAACTTGAAGGGAGCTGACACTATATCAGATTTAACATGCAGGCAATTTATTTGTTTTGTTTTGGCATCGTTATATATTTTGAGAACTCAGAAACATGCAACTATGTGAGTATAAAGAATAGCATTTTAAACACTGTTGTATAAGCCTTAGTAGAAAAATTACTAAAGAAAAAAGCTCAAGATGCTGCTATAGATTTGTAGTATATTAAAATGCATTTAAGTTACCATTAGTTTTTGTTAGCTTGGTGTTTGTTAACTTCTTTTATACATCAAATTACTGGCATAGTATGATGAGCTGAAAGGATCTCTGATTCAGTGTTGTCTGGTTTTTCATTTTTTTTGTTTTTTGTAACAATATTTAAATCATAAGAGGAAAAAAAATGTAGCATGCCTATAGCAAAAACACTTATCCACAAAAGAACATAAATCAGATTTATTTGTGTTTTCTCTACTATATCACTGACTGAAAGAAGTAAATGGGAAAATGTGTACTATTTTGAGAGAGGAAAATCTGAACCAAGAATAAAGGTGATTGATGATGATGTCCTTTATATTTCCACTAATGCTATAAATTTTAACCCTGGCTAATGGATCAAACTCTATTAATAGTCACTAAGAACAAATCTCTCCTTCTAATTCTAAAGTTTCATTTTCAGTTTGTAGAACAGTGTCTAGCACATAATAGAAGTCCCAATATGTGTAATAACAACATATATGGTTTGGGCTTTAAATTATTTACTGTGTTTAGCTTCAAATAGTATCTGCCTAACAACCCAACATTGGGAACAATGATATTTTAACTCCACCTTGGTTTTTACCCTCAGCTGTGATGCATTATGTTTGTCCTTGACAGACAATAATAATCCAACCCTGTGTTCAAGGTACAAACTGTCTTTACACAAGAAATCTAGAACAAGATTTTAATATCATTACATTTTATCCTAAATAGATACCTGTTCTTAAATGAACAATACCATTAAACGCACTTTAAAAGAAAGAACTGATTTTTTCAAGTGTGTGGTAGATCAGATTTGAGTACCATTCCCACCATCAGGCCTATCAGGGGTAGGGACCATCTATGCATACATTGTATATCTAGTTTTTCCTATAGTGGTAGTAGGCTCCCCTCCAACACACATACCTACTGTTTATTTATTTGTTCATTCATTCATTCATTCATCTATCTATCATAAAGCTCTTCACATTATAAATATTAGGGACCTAGACAAATAAATGGTCATTTTTAGCTTTTAAAAAAAAAAAAAAAAAGAATGAATGGTGTTCCTTCCACACCCTTAGCTTCATTTCTTTTGAATCAAGCCATGTTTTACTCTGCATAGTCCAGGGATTTACCAAATATCCCTACTGTATACATTTCAGTAAAGCAAATCTGAAAATGACCTTGAAGGACTTTTTTTTTAAAAAGCCATTTTTTTGTTTGTGTGTTTTCTAATGCTACTCTATAGCATTAGACTTTACTTTTTGAACAGTTTAAAAGTTCCATGGATTTTCATTGAATTTTATATGACTTTTTTAAATGTCCCTGTAAGAATCATAATATTTACATTACTATTCAGAGATTTCTAAAAAATAGAGACAAACTTTCTTTCTTTGTATCTCCATTAAAACACACCTACACATACACACATTTTAAGTAAACATCTATTTATTCTTTATGGTGTGTGTATTAACTATTTTGCTAACTACCAATTCACTATTTATTGTCGTTGTTGTTCAGATAAGTACTTTTATCTCCATCACAACCTAGACAATTACAGAGAGGCTCAGGAACAAACATACAGCCTACACGGATGTAGATGATTTCAGATTGTTCTGTTTTTCTTCATTATGTTGTATATTTTCAATGGGTGAGAAAGCTCATGCTTGAAAATTCCTTTATGTAACTTCTATTATGGTCTAATTAGATACAATTTCTTATTTCTAAAGTCAACAAAGTAGATTTTATTTAATATCTTTCTTCTGAGTGGGTCTCTACAGAAAGAGAAAACACAGACTCACCAAAGATATTGGATTTATGAAATTTTAATAACATTTCTTGTTGACCCAAGACCCAGTGGGGAGTAAAGGCAGAGTCCTTTGCTTAGAGGCAATAGTTCTCATCATTCTAGGAATGATATGTGGAAAGTGGGCAGCCTAAGGGTTCCTGTGAAATATTGAATCTGCCTAACTACTCAGGGAAAGAATAGCCATTCTTTCAGTGGGTTCCAGTAGCTAAAACAGTAGTAGATGACACTTTGGAACATGTCCTGTTCCATCAGTTTGCCCCAGAAAAGTAGTTAGAGAGTAATTTCTTTGATGGATAAGTGAGGATATTGCTCTGCTAAAGAGTAGGAAGGTAGGTTTTCACCAGACTGCAAACCCCAATAACTCACTAGGTCATTCACACTATACTACTACAGACTCTTCATGATTTTATAATTCTAACATAGTGTTTGTGTTTAAATTCAAATGCCACATTTTACTTAACAGCCCGCACCAACATTTAGTGATTCTAAACAACTGTTTTATTTGCTTGTGATTTGACAATCAAAGCTTAGCTGAGCTGATCAGGTCTATTGCTCTAGCCAGTAGTCACTCATATAGATACATTCAGCTAATGGGTCAGCAGGGGGCTGGTCTCAACTGAGATGCTAGGATAGCTGGACCTTACCTTCTTCCCATGTACTCTTGAAGCTTTTCTTGCATCAACTGCTCTCTAGCAAGGTAGAAGGGCTTCATAATTGGAGGACCAAGGATCCCAAGAGTGCCAAAGTAGAAGTTGCCAGGCATTTTTAAGCTTAGACCTGTAATTGGCACAGTATCACTTTTGTGACATTCTTTTGGTTAATGCGGATCATGTGCCCAGCCCAAATTCAAAAGAAGTCGATGACTCAAGGGGATGGATATCAGAAGGGAGGCTTCTTTTTTTCTTCTTTTTTTAAATTTTATTACATTTATTGGGGTGACATTGGTTAATAAAATTATATAGGTTTCAGGTATACAGTTCTATAATACATCATTTGTATTGTGCATTGTGTGTTCACCACCCAAAGTCAAATCTCCTCTCACCATATATTTGACCCCCTTTATGCTTTTCTTCCTCACTCTCACCCCCCATTCCCTCTGGTAACCACCATACTGTTGTCTGTGTATATGAGTTTTGTTTTGTTTGTCTTTTTCATTTCTTGCATTCAATTTTATATCCCACACTGGAGTGAAATCATATGGTTCTTGACGTTTTCCATCTGACTTATTTTGCTTAACATGTTATTCTTAAGACCCAAATGGCAGTATTTCATATTTTCTTATGGCTGCATAGTATTCTATTGTATATATGTACCACATATTCTATATCTGATCATCCATTAAAGGACAATTTGGTTGTTTCCATGTATTGGCCACCATGAATAGTGCTGCAGTGAACATAGAGGTACATATATTTTTACAAATAAATGTTTTCAAATTTTTCAGGTGGATATCCAGAAGAGGGATTTCTGGATGATATGATAATTCTATTCTTAATTTTTTTGAGGAATCTCCATACTGTTTTTCATAGTGGCTGAACCAATTTACAGTCCCACCAGCAATGTATGAGGATTCCTTTTTCTCCACAACTTCTTCAAGACTTGTTATTTTTTGTCTTGTTAATAATAGCCATTCTTATAGGTGTGAGGTGGTATCTCATTGTGGTTTTGCTTTACATTTCCCTAATAGCTAGTAAAGCTGAGCATCTTTTCCTATATCTGTTGGCAATATGTATGTCTTCTTGGGAGAAGTATCTGTTCAGGTCCTCTTCCCATTTTTTAATTGGTTTTTGTTGTTGTTGTTGAATTGTATGAATTCTTTATATATTTTGGATATTAGCCCCTTATGGGAGGTATTGTTTGCAAATGTTTTCTCCCATTCGGTTCTGTAGTGCTGCGAACTAGTACTGGTCTGTGGCCTGTTAGGAACTGGGCCACATAGCAGGAAGTGAGCAGCAGTGGGAGAGCAAGTGAAGAAACTTCATCTGTATTTGCCACTGATCCCCAGCACTAGCATCACCGCCTCAGCTCCACCTCAGATCATCAGGCGTTAGATTCTCATAGGAACACCGGTTCCTGGTACCAAAAAGGTTGGAGACCACTGCTCAAGTGCACATGAAACATTATCAATGATAGACCATATGTTGTGACACAAAACTAGCCTTAACAAATTTAAGAAGATTGAAATCATACCAAATATATTCTCCAAACACAATGCTTTGAAATTGGAAATCAACTACAAAAAGAAAGTGGAGGAAACCACAAATATGTGGAGATTAAACAACATGCTACTATGGAATGACTGGGTCAAAGTAGAACTAAAAAGAGAGATCAAAAGATACATAGAGAAAAATGAGAATGACAGTACAGCATATCAAAACTTTTAAGATACAGGAAAAGCAGTAATAAGAGGAAAGTTTATATCTTTACAGCCCTATCTCAAGAAACAAGAAAAATACCAAATACACAACTTAACATTACATCTTAAAGAACTAGAAAAAGAACAAATGAAGCCCAAAGTCAGCAGAAGGAAGAAAATAATAAAAATTAGAGCAGAATTACATGAAATAGAGATCAAAAAGACAGTAGAAAAATGAATGCAACAAAGAGCTGGTTCTTTGAAAAGATTAATAAAATTGACAAACCTATGGCTAGACTCACTAAAGGAAAAAAAGAAAGCACTTCTATAACCATGCGAACAAATGTCAAAAAACAAACAAACAAGCAAAACAAACAAAAACAATAACAACACCTCCAAACCTGCTTCTGCATAAAATTTTCTCGAGAGATGTTTATTTGGATCAGGTGTTAGAAACTTATCAATTAATTGGATGCCATTTGATCAACAATAACTTTAAAGATATTAAATTCAAACAGTCAAATTTAAAAACTATTATTTAATAAACCATTTGAATCTTACCCCCAGAGTATCGATCTGTATTAAAATAATCACTACATGAAGATAAAATTTGCATAAAAATATGATCAAAATGACAGATTTTTGAGCAAATGTACAGCTTCCAGAAGAAATAAACCATGTTCAAGTAGAATATATCATGATTTCCCTGTTGAATTAAAAAAGGCAATTTTAGTAATGATTGAAAGTCATCATATTGTTCCTTCCATTTTCATACGAGCAACCACATACCTAATCCTTCTTATAATTTAAATTCCTCTGACTTCTTATGCCACATCTTTTTTGACTCCAGCCTGACCTTTAAGAGTTCATGTAATTAGATTGAGCCAGCTAGAATAATCTAGAATCACTTCCTTATCTTAAGTTCTGTAACCTTAATTACATCTGCAAAGTCCCTTTACTATGTAATAACATATTCAAAATTTCTGGAAATTACAGCATTAACATCTTTGGGTAGGGCATTATTCGGCCTATAAAACACAGTTTAAAAATAATCCAAAGTGAGAACAATGTTTTTTTGTCCTGTTAATATTCTAGAACCCTGGTTCAAATATTACTTAGGCCTTAATCAATATCAGCCTTTCATATCTTTACAAATAGAGCTGGGGCAAAGCATTCAGTTTACTTTTTCTTTGTTTATTAACATATCAACAGGCTATAGACCTTGGCTACCATAACCCCTAGAAGAACAGTAGCAGAATTTGTAAATAAAATAATATGACTCCCATTAATATAGGCTGCTTTTGAAAGATGAATTGGTGATGGACAGTCCTGTGAGATCTCACACATATAAAACCCCAGTAAATTTGTGTTTTCTTTCATCATGTCCCTTTGGGTTAGGGAAAAGGAGGCTGCTGTATAAATTCATTATTAGATGATTTCAACATTTTTCTTATATGGTATTTTAAAAAGTGATATTCTATCAAAAGTTTTTAATTTATCTGTCCATTTAGTTATCATTTCATTTATTCAGTATTTTTAACATTTACTCTGTGCCAAGTTCTAGGTGTAGAATATATAAGACATATATGTATTTTAGCCTCAAAGGGCATATTGTCCAGCATGGGACAAAACATTTAAAGGATATTTTCACATGCCATGACTGTTTTATTGGTGAAATCCAGAATACTATGGGAGTAAATAATAGTAGTACCTAATTTAATCAAAGAGTTCAGCAAATGTTTCCCATGATTTGGATCTCAAAACTTCTTAAAAATGATGAGTGATAGTTAAGGAAGTCATTATTCACACTTTGCACAAGTTAAAACAGAGGCACAAAGACTAACTTACTTTATCAGTCCACAGTATTCAGTGTCCCATGCTGAGACTTAAACCCAAAATCCAGCTCAGAGTTCCTAATGCTGTCATGCTCTGTGTAAATTTTATGTGCAGATATACTTAGCAGTTAAGAGAAAAATTAAAATCTATTTAAAAGTGACTTATGCAATCATAAAATACTGAAACTATATATTAGGGACAAGAGAACTGAGAAACTATCTCAAATAAACTATCAAATCAGTACTTTTTAATTATAAAAATAATTTCATATCATAATAGGAAAAAAGGGTTCTTATAAATTTTAATATGAAGAAAGCACAGTGCTAATCCTGAAAGTTATCCATAGCTAACTATTGTATTCATTAGTTTTAATCCAAATTATTCTTTATTCTAAAAGAGTTAGTTTCACATCAAGTCCTCCATTCCACAATGACATTGTTATTCTTCATTATTATAAATTCAGAATTTAATTTTTATATTGTAGTTTTAATCCCCTTGCTTAGCCTCCAGCTACCAAACCATTTTATTTATTGTTTCTCTTTGTTCTTTTTTTGAAAGTTTTTAATTGTGATAAAACATACATAATATGAAATTTAACTGTCATAACCATTTTAAAGTATACAGTTCAGTAGTATTAAGTACATTCACATTGTGTTATAATCACCACCACCATCCGTTCTTGGAACTCTTTTCATTTTGTAAAACTGAAACTCTACTTATTCTATAATAACTCCCCATTTCTCCCTCCTTCCAACCCCTTTGTTCTTAATAGACTATTATGCAGTTGGCTTTTATTTCAGACTGCTCTTCAATTATTTCTGTTATTAAGTGAGAAAATATATGTAAAGTATTTAGACAGTCCTTGATCCATAAGATATTAATGTATGCCATGATTATTCTTATTTTTAACGAAGTTTCAAAGAAGGCAACTTCTTTAAGAATTATTTAATGGTGTATCGAGTTTTTCTTCTGGTTTCTATATTAAATACTTTTCAGAAGTATGCATTTTGGATACTTGATGATGTTCCACTGACTGCTGTCACTGCCTACTGGGATATTGATTGGTCGTCATTTCGAAGACCGGTTTAGTCACATAATCTCCATCTCAATTTCCACTTTCTAATAAGAGTAAAGATTATTCTGCTCTTCTATATTTAGATAACATTCTCTTTTCTTTTTTCTGCCTGTTGCTTTTGTTGACAATTAATCTGCTACAGAAGTGAAAAACTATTCCCAAAAGGTATCCTCAATTTAGGAATATAATTTAGGGAGTTCACTTCCCAGGTAACATTGCCATTTCCCATCATATATCTTTATTTCCTATATATTTTCCTGTCATATATATTTCTTATATATATAACCCATCATATATAGTTATTTCCTATTTTTTTACTTACAGTTATTATTTCCCAAAAGACAGAAAAAAGTGGAAGTAAAAAAAGTAGAACTGTCATCACCTCCAAAACAATACTCATGAAATAGAGATATGACTCTTGTTGCTTTATAAATACATTTCTTAAATGACTGATGTAAGAGGACACCAAGAGAGTGAAAAAGAGCCTTTTGGTTTATTTTCCCTTAGTTAAGACTGCTTTGTTTTATGAACTCAAGTACACCACAAAACAACTAATTATTTCAATCTTGCTCTTTTGACTTGAAATATCCTGGAAATTCTTATCAGATTCTGACAAAGTCAATATCATTAGTCATCAGGAAAATGTAATCTAAAACAACAGTGAGATATTATTTCACATCCGCTAGGATGGTTAAAATCAAAAAGTCAGAAAACAAGTGTTGGCAAAATATGTAAAAAAAACAAACCAGAACTCTTATATACTGCTAGTAGGGATATAAATAGTGCAGCCACTTTGGAAAACAGTCTGGCAGTTTCTCAAATGATTAAACATAGAGTATCATATGACCAAGAAATTTCACTCCTAGGAATAATCCAAGAGAAATGAACACATATACCCACACGGAAACTTGTACACAAGTGCTTATAACAGCATTATTCATAATAGCCAAAAAATGGAAACAACCCAAGTCTGTCAGTGAACATATAGAGCCCTTGCAGTGCTTATGAAAAAGAAGAAACCCAACACCATGGATCTTCTTAATTGGAAGCATTTCTTTATGACAGGTTGGGCATCAGGGCTAGTCCATAGACTAGGCACAACTCCAAGAGTCCAGACAAAATGCAAAATGAAACATGAATGGTCCACTCATGGCAGAGGATTCATTGACAGTAAAATAATAATACAGAAATAGAATTTCTTGCCTCTCACTGTTCTAGCCTGCAGTCCCTCAACATACTCTCAAGCTAAGAGTGTACATTTATATTAGCTAAACTTTCAGATTATAATCTGAGAGGAGTATTCGCCAGCCACTATGAGGACTCTGAGAATATCTACAAAGATTTCATGAATGTCCTTAGGGATAGACTTTAGCTGGACAGCTAGATGCTAGATGGAGAGGACATTTATGTATTCCTAGATGAGTAAAAAGAAAAAAAACAAGTTGCCTAAAAAGATACTGCAACATATATCTAAACCCGTATTTAAAGGGACTCTTGGGAGGATTAAAAGAGATGACATATAAGTGCTTAACACAGTGAGTGAAACATAACAATGCTTAGTATATTTTAACTATTTTAATAAGGCTGAATTTGATGAGCACCCTATAGCATATAAACACACCATGGGAACAAAGAAGAGACAGATTTTAAGTATGACAGAGGGGTTAAAGAAGACCTTGGAGTAAAACCAATATTTGAGCTAAATTTTGAAGGGAGACAAAGGTTTGACAAGCTGAGATAAGAGGATTTCATATGTAAAGAAGATAAAGGAAGATGTGTAGTGTAAATTCAAAGCAAATATTCAAGGAAACAAGAAATTGAAATTATGTGATGAGACATTCCCACATTCCCAAATTCATTTTCCATTTCCTAGTAATAAAATCAATGTAATTATTCTTTCAGGAAGTATTCTAGTAGAAAGCCTTATCTGTATACTGCTGTTCAAATAAATACCCAAACTAACCTAGGATTTATAACTGAAAGAATAACTAAGAAAGGAAAGAAAAAAAGAAGATGATGGATAGTAGATGATAGATGATAGATAGATAGATAGATAGATAGATAGATAGATAGATAGATAGATAGATAGATAGATGATAGATAGATAGATGATAGATAGATAGATAGATAGATAGATAGATAGATAGATAGATAGATAGATAGATAGATGATAGATGACTTATTGATGGATTTTTAGTAAAGGGGCAGTGCTTCCCCTTTTCATTACTTTGGCATTAGCCTCACTGGTAAGAGATTTATGTGGTATTCCATCAAAGCAAATAACTGAAATTCCTATTTTAATTCTATGAAGAACTGATGAATAATCTCCAAGTTTTGGCTACCAAATATCCCCTTTGGCCTTTAACTTCAATCTCATTTCATTCTTTATGAGTAAACACTGCTACCTGTTAGGTGTACATTCTTTTTTACTCTTTTTCTGTGCATTTATAGATATATGGGTATTTGTATTACTCTGATTGGATTTTGTCACATACCAATGCATCTTTAAGTTATTTAAGGTCAGTATCTAGTTAATTTATTTTAATGGTGCATGTTATTCCATAGTATATATCAGCATTTTAGTGAAACATTCCACTGTTGGTAGACATATAAGGTTTTCCAAATTTACTTTATTTCTTCAAGAATGCTGAAGGAAACAAACTTGTGAATATGTATTTTCATAAAGTATATCTAAAAGTGCTTATATTGGGCTGAATAGTACTTCTGTAGGTATATTCATGTAAGTGTTATTTCTGAGTCAGAGTATGTGCATCTTTGTTGATATTTACTGCCAAATTTCTCTCCAATTGACTCCCTATTTCATTTCCAAATAGTTGTGTCAACAATACATGATTATCCTACTCTTGGCAACATAAGATATTACAAATCTTTTTTTTTGTTTGTCAGACTCTCACTTTGATCTGCATTTTTCTGATTACAGTGAGTCTGAATATCATTTTATATTTTTTATTCATTTAAATTACTTCTACTAAATTTAATATCTTTTGAAATTTTTAATGAGTTTGAATTTCTAAAATAAAATATAGAATATGATATGTGTGTCTCCTATATTATGGAAGAAATTAGAAAGGAAATATACCAGACTGTTAAATATAATTACTTCTGGAGAAGATAGTAGGATTTGGGCAGAGTAAAGTTTTAAGGGAGATGTCTGTGTTTTTTAAATTTTTAAATATGATTTTAAAAATAAATATTGATATTAAAAGAATAAATTTCTCCAGAATGGTACTAGAATTAGATATTTTAAAAGTGTTATTGCATATTATTATTTTATTTGCTTTTTAAGGACTCATGTAAAAGACTTAACTCTTCAGTTCTGGGAAATTTTTTTATTTTATTATCTACTTCTCCCACCCCTACTCCCACTTTTATTTGTTCTCTTTCTGGTTCTATTAGATGACTATTCAGACTCCTAGAACTATTTTCTTGTTTCTTGACTTTTTCTTCTCTGTATCTTCATAACTATGTTTGGAAAGAATACCTTGGTTCAATGTTCTAATCTGCTAATTCAATTTTCATTAGTTCCGTTCTACTAATCATCCCATCTATTAAGGTGAGGTTTCTTTCAGTAAATATGGTATTAATGTAAAAAAAAAAAAAAGAGCTAATTGCTTATTTCCTCTTCAGCAATCTGTTCTTCTCTTATCCATTAATTACTTCTCTGATGATATTAATTATACTTATTTCAAAGTTTCCTTCTGTTTACTCTTAGAGTTAGTTCTGTTGTTTTTGTTTTTCTCAAATATTTTATGACTCTCAGTCATCTGTTTATGTTTGTAGATGAAAGTATAGTTTCATCAGTCTAGCTGGTGATAATATATTTTCTCAGCCTGATCCTGCACTGCTGACAATCAGTACAGGTTTTATTACAGTATTCCTGCCTTTGATGTTCTTCCAGAATACCATCTTAGTAGATTTTCCTTAGGTTATGCAAATGACTTGTTTTTCTGGATAAATGAGTTCTCAATCCTGGTGGTGTCACGTATAGTTCCATCAAGGGCACACTTTTGGACTGTGGTTGTTTCTGACAATCGTCTTCATCTGCTATTTGATTTCAGGGATAGATGCCTCAAAATTGCTGTGTCTTGATTGAAAAAATACTCTTTTGAGACTTATGAATGCATATACACACATCCTAAAAATGACAGATAAATACGACAAAATATTCATTCAATTTATATAGGTAACTAAATATACATATATTTGGTATAAGTGAGGAAGTTACACACAAGTGTTCTGTCCTTATCTGGACTGAATCCTTTGCAGTAGTCACCATTTTCATAACACTATTATAATATTTGCATAAATATGCTAAAATATAAATATTGTCGATGTAAGAAATACCCAGTCCTGCAGAGAATTTTAATGAGTTTATTTGAGCCAAACTAATGACAGTTGCAGGGAAGACAATCTCAATGGATTAAAAAAATGCTCCATTTATTTTATACATTAGAATCAAAGGACAAAACATAAGGACAGTTACATGAAATCCACTGGTGATAGATTAAGGGGTGAGAGAAAGCAAAGCAAGGAAATCTCTAAGACTGGATCAAAAGTAAAACAGAGAGACATTAATTTTTACATTGATGACTACATGATAGTTAATAATTAACATTTATAGCACATAGAGATGGTATTCAGGGAACAAGATAATAATGAAGGATTTTGTGGTCTGGTGCTCTGGTGCAGTGGGTTTTGCCCTGAGGCATCCAGAAAAAGGATTACTCTGACATTATAAGGATATGTAATCTTAGATGCAAAATGACAATAGACAGGCTTACTTAAGGTAGAGTGACCTTTGTTAAGGAAGCTACAGGCCCAGGATGTGACTACCTGCCATGACCCACTTTTAGTTAAGAATTTTTATGTTCAGACCATCCTATGTGGTTAATTTCTGTTTTAGTTTGTAGAGCCCACCATGCTGGCCTCCGCAGAGCTTGTCAGGTTTAGTATATGTGGCCCCTTTTTTGTCCACAATACCTTTTTTAAAAATAAAATATATTTGAGTGATTGTTCCTTCCTTTTTCTCAGTTTAAAAGGAAATGCTCTTTTCTTCTGTATTTTTTTTTTGTTTTCTTAATTTCTTTTTCTTCCTTTACTTTCTTTTCCAATCTATCTTTCTTTCTTCCTTCTCTATTCATCTCTCACAAAGGAAAAAGAGGGAAAATTTTTGCGTTTTAAATTTAAACAAAAAAGATGACATAAAACTCGTAATTTTTTTTTTCCATGTCAAATTCTATAGCTTTGTTTTGAGTAGCACTTGAAGGAACTTGGCAGTCTCTTTGAACTTTATTTTCCTAAAAGGAAAGTTACAATAGAAAAGTCTTCCAGTCGTGGATTGTGGAGTTGATAAAATTTTGTCATCCCCTCTGAAGACAGTATCAAATGACAGCTTTAGATTGTTAAAGAGAAATCTCCAGACCCTAAATAGTGTTACTTGTGCTAAAGTCCATGGTGCTGAAACTAGATTTAATACCTGACCTAATTGCTATGTCAACATCTCCCAGAAACATAATCTCAATCACCCAGTCCGGAATTTCTAGTCATCAGCAATGAGATCATCTGTCATGTGGGCCCTCTTCACCCACCCCTCCACCCCATACCCCATAGAAAGAAGAGGCAATCTGCATGATTAGAGAAACTCTTGCTGTTTCCTTCCCTGCAAAAGGTGTCTTGGTCTAAAAATAATCATGTCTTTTGTTAATAGCTCCCCTGCCCCACCCCTCAACCTATAAAAACTTTCCACTTTGTATTCTCCTTCTAGTTGCTAAATGGATTGCTGCCAGATTCAGAATCACTTAATAAAGCCAATTAGATCTTCAAATTTACTCAGTTGAATTTTGTACTTATCACAAGATATCTATCTATAGTTTCATACTTTAAAACTTTTTAAAATCTTTCATGTGAAATGTCTTCTACCTTTAAACCTTATAGTATGTGTCTTCATTTCAAATATTTAGCTTAAAGTGTAATTACAGGGACTTTACAGTATATTTCTCTCCTCATTCTCCTCTCCCCAGGTTTGCTTTAATAGCAGTTTGAGCACATTTCAGCTGTAATCAGAAGTATCTAAACAGACAGCCAGTGAATGCCTCCAATTTTCCCATCAGAAAACTTTGAGAACCAAGAGCTTAAAAACAGTCTCAAGAGTTTTTAATTCTTAAAATTAATATTTTTGCTAGCATGCTGAAACATGTGCATCTGCTAGTTTGAATATTTTAATGAGCTAATGTCTACCATATGCCATTTGCAATCTGCACTCACCCTGCTCTGGTGTCTGTAATATTAACTGCTTAGCAGGCATCACCTTCAGCAGTCACAATCATAAACATGCAGCTTGCTATTCAGTTCCCATTTGTCACTATTGTCACTTAAGAATGGAGAATGACTTCTTTCTTCCTTCAGCTCTGGCAACTGGTAAAGCTTATTAAAATGACCAGAACATTTTTACTTTTCTACAGTTCCTGGCTTTCTTAACCAATAATATTCCTATGAATACCTGCCACAACACTTAACATTTCTTTTTGTTTGTTTGTTTGTTTGTTTAAGCAAAATAAATTTATTATCTCACAGTTTGAAGTCCAACTTTAAGGTATTGGCAGAGTGGGTTCCTTCTGAGGGCTGTGAGGGACAGTCCGTTCCATGCCTCTCTCCTAGCTGGTTGTTTGTCAGCAGTCTTTGGTGTTTCTTGGCTTATAGATGCATCACCTCAATTTCTGCCTTCATCCTCACGTGGCTTTCTGTGTATCTTCACATCGTCATGTCAATCTCTGTGTCCAAATGTTCCCTCTTTATAAGAACTCAAGTCATATAGGATTAGGATCCACTCTAATGATTTCATGTTCACTTGATTACCATTTTAAAGACTATTTCTAAACAAGGTCACATTCTGAGATCCTGGAGGTTAAGGTTTCAAAATAGTCAACCCATAATAGCCAATATTGACTTACTCCATAATTATGTAAGAGAAATTAGCCCAGGGCCGACATTTCTTGTTAATATTTCTCAACTGCATTCTTTTATCTCAGCCTCCACTACTACTGCTTATATTGTCTGCTTACATTCTTCCCTTCTATAATTGAAGGTAAACTGTTTGTAGGTGAGGATTAAGCATTATTTACCATTTTTTTCTCAGTCTTTAGTACAGTTCTGACTTATAGAAGGTACTCAATAAGTGTGTCTATAGAATGTTGAAAGTTATGCATATATCCAGAGTTGTACATACTTGAAAACCATCTGAATAGCTACTAAAGATTTCCTATGCAGATGATTTTTTTAATATTTAATGAATGGATTCAATCACAAAAGTATTCTTTATGATCTTATAAAACCCTATACCTAGATCTAATTTAAATAACCACATTTTATGGAAATAATATAATGTTTAATAAATGAATGGTCATCATGTGCTAATATAAAAAAATGAATATTTGAGGAACTACTTGCATAATAGTATTAAATTTATACTGTCTTCTAGGGAACATGCTCAGTACTGGAGGAACAAACATAAATAAAATGTGGTCTTCATTCATTAATGAGTTCAGGCCAGATGGAGATTTTTACTTGCAAAACAGTCCTGATAATTATAATAGTTATGCTGATTACAGTAATGGTAATTAACAAGACCTCACTATGGGCCAAACTGTCCTCTAAGTATCTCAGTTTAGTGCATTGACTTATTTAATATTTACAACAACTCTATAAGTTTACTGCAATTGCTTTTCCCATTTAAATGACTGTTGCTGCATTGGAGTGATTTGAGGAAAGACTGTGCACAATGAAAAAGTGTCTATTCAACTCTTCCAAAAAAGTTTGCTATGAAGAAAATCAGAGAAATACAATGTTATACCGAAAGAGATGTGGAAATAGGTAAAAAGGTGTAATAGAGTAGATAAACTAGTAACAGTTTGTCTGAAAGTGGGATGAATAAATTTGAAGCGTTGGAGGCAATATTATTATTTGTGATGAATAATAATAGTCAAGTGATTGGTTAGTGACTGATGCATACAAAATTGTATAGGGTTGATTACTGTATAATAGGAGTGATGTAGAAATGTTACTGAATTTCAGTCTTTATATATCATTGTCATATGCCTTATTTGGCATATAAACAAGTAGCTATTCTATTCAAAGTATTTTTTTTAAACATTTTATTTAAATATAGGGCTGCGTGCATAATAAAATTTTGACATTCATCCTCGAAAGTGAAATATTGTTATGGGTTTATCAATTCACAACACATATTTATATACATGCATACATTATTTAGCTTAAACACATTAACATCTCCAAACAGTATCTCCAGTTAAGAATGTTTTCTTACATTTTACTGGATTTTATTAAGTAATTTTTCAATATCATTAAGTAAATCATACACACACATACAAATACACACACTCACAACCACTTGGAGAAGACCGTCTGATTTCAGGTATAGGAACTTCTTAAAATTTCCAGCACATTTTAGAGGTAAAAAAAAAAAAAAAAAGACCTAGAGAGTTTCAGTGACTTGCTTTAAGTGTCACTTGTTTAGCTTGTGATAAATTTGAATCTACTCCAAATGTGCACACACTAGTCTGAATTACTGACTAAATGAGTCGTTCTGCAGACAGACACATAAAATGGGATGTGCCTCTGAGTCACTTTCATTTTCATCTTTGTTCTTCTGCCTGTAGTGTGCTAGCAATCACTCACATTCACTCTCTCATGAAAATATATTGGTGTTGCCCTTCAGCTCTCCTCAAACTTGGAAGACAAGGATCAATCTGGCTTTTAGAAAGTTAGAAGATTGTATTAACCCCCAATGATGCACATTGGAATCACAGCAGGAAGTAATGGACCTCTCAATTCTAAGGTTTATAAGTTGGCTTTTTTCAAGAACATATGACCCAAGTCACCCTATCCATTCCCATAACAGCCTTTCTCACATAATAATCCATTTCGACCCACTGTGTTCAAGTGAATCCATACATTACAAAATAGAAAAAAATCTATTTCTGTCATGCTTTTGGAGCCACACTGTTGTACATCTTTCTGCAAGTATAACCCAACATCACCACTTGGCAGCCAATTATATCTTATTCATAGAACTAGTTATGTTAGTCATATGGCACTAATCTTTAGGTAAGTTTGTTGGGACAGAAAATTTAAAAATAAAAATTTCAACCAAACAGAATTAGGTTCCCCGGCACAAATTTATATTACTGAAATCATACCTAATTAAATGTATCCTCTAGAAAAATAATATCAAGTTTACACAGAAATTATAAAATCGAAATACAGTTTTGCAAGAGAAAACTCTCTCAATGATAGACCAGCTACTAAAAAGTAGACTACATTGAAAAATAGGTGTGAAAGTCTTAGGCGTGTTCAAAAGTTTCCTTAAGCCTCTACCAATATATTAACTGAAAAAAAATGAATAAATAAATAAATTTAAACAAGTGAATTAAAATCTTAACATCTTTTTTGTTGTTGAAAACGTGTTCTGTGAAAAAGGTAAAAAGCAATGAGCTTTCTGTTCCACAAAAACAATTGTTTTTTTTTTTTTTTTAATGCATAGTCATGTGGTACTTAGGTAGCCCAAGCTACCTAATTTTAAGCATGAAGTAAATAAACACTTAAGCTGCCACTGTCAAAAAACAGAAACTATCATAATTCTGCATATGATGTTAAGATTTTTACAAATAATTCTTAATAGTAGAAGCATGCACGTTACAGAGAAAGAGAGCTGCAGTATAACTCGGCCATTTCTATTAACTTGAAATGTAAGCAGACTGAATGTGCCAACCAATTTACAGGGAAATGAGTCTTTCCCTAGAAAACAATTTATTTATTAGATGGTACATTAACATTTTGCTTTAGCAACATCTAAGAACTCTGTTTGCTATATGATAAGCAGGAAACTTAGAAAAGAAACTTGAAGATAAAACATGTATTCAAGATACAAGTTCCAGAATAAACAAAACTACTCCACTTGCAGCATACAGATGATGTATCATCACCATTTGTCAGTGAGGAAGAGCTGGAGACATATTAAAACCTTTTCATAAGTCCTTCACAGTTCATTTATTTCATATGTCAACAGTATCTAAAGTGTATGCAGTTTTTTAATGTTTAAAATTCATCGTCTTCAGATCCTTTGGTGGTCTTTATGATGATCTCAAATAAAGAATCCTTTGAAATACTGGATTTCTGGATTCTCTGGACGATTCTTGATGTTATGTCTAGAATAAACACAACTACAGAAGATCAGCAGCATCCTTAGAGTGTTGGTTTATTATTAAAGTTGCACATGCCCATGGAAGAAATTTAGAAAATATATATAAACAAAATTAATAAGAAAGTAAAAGTAATCTGTATTCCCTCCATCTGAAGATCTTGGCATAAATCCTTCCCATCTTTTTTGTTATGAACATATACAACTCTGTTAATTTATGATATTAACAAAGTATACTTATGACTGAATGCACTATTCCATTTATTACATGCAAATATTATATATTATTGCTATTCATACCTCAATGATATACAGTCTTATATGTCATTTAATTTTTTTTAAATAGCATGTTAATAAATGTTGATCCCCCACCTCTTAGGCAAGTAAATATGAACAAGTAAATGGTGATGAAAACACGAATTGCTAAGAGGAAAAAAGTATGATACCTTTAAAATATATACACATATATTTTCCTCATATATATTTATGAGAAAGAGAATCTCTTACAGATTGCTTTCAATGAAGACAATATTGCTTTTAAAAATTTATTTCTGATTGATGAGATTATAAATCATGCAATAAGGATTTTAGATCTAATATTATAAGTGATATAACAAAACTGCATCTATATGTGTCTCAGTGCTATAAACAATGAGAAAATGGCAAGAGATAGAAAATATTTGAATAAAGTAATAAATTGAAAAATGCCACGTAGTAAACATATAACCTCTAACTAGAAAAACAGATGTATGGAGTACATTAAAACTTCTTGAGGCATCAATGTTCCAAAATTTCTAAGAAGGAAGTGGTGATTTGAAATTGTTAGTAAGTGCCATGGTCTGCATAAAAATGTGAAAGTAATAGAGCAGGAAACATCAGCATATCTTGCTACTACATGAAAGAATGCTAAATATTTGAAAAGATAATTAAGAACATGTGTTATTTTCTTGAACAGGTCTTTAGCACTGATTAGATTGGTCTATTATAAAAACTTATTGATTGTATATTCATTTGAAGCGGGGGAAATGGCTTTAAGGCAGCAAACATCAAGCTAATTATTTCAATGCTTCAGTGGACGTCAAGAAAAATCCCATAATTCTCTAAAATCCTAAACATTTTTTTTGCGGGAAAAGGAATTAAATCTCCAGTTTCTAGAGTTAAAATGTTTAAAAATGAATATCTTCTATAGTCGAAAGCATAATTAAAATGTTTATTAAGTTGAACATGATTTAACAGAAAATTGCATCAAAGTGTTGCTAAATCTGTACAATACTCTTATTCAGTAATCACCATTCTATGTTTATATGATGTTTGAGATCCTATTTCCTTCCAGCAAGATTTTATTCCTTTAATTCATGAATTAATATAAGAGCAAAGCATTCAAGAGCTACCGAAAAAGGATATATGCTTAACCGTATAGCATATTTAATTGATAAATAATCCTCAATTTACATAGAATAGTTTTTGCTTTAACAAAAATTAAATAATTTATGAATAAATTAATCAATGCACTCTTGATTTAATGTATGAGAAAGTATAGAATGAGGCCACATTTAGTGTTTAAACTATCACTTTAGTGGTAATAGATTAAAACATTGAAACATCCACATAACTTTAGGTTTGTATTTTAATTCAGTTCAAATCCCCTATCTACTAACACTTGCTCTCAGGATCATCAGCGAAATACTTCAAAGCATGGCTGGCATCACTGAGTGATGATGTGGTGTAAAAGAAAGTGATGGGAATAAATATGAGGCTGACTCCAGAACACTTGAGCTGAGCAATTCCTTATTCCAGGCTTCAAACTTCCCTGATGAAGCAATGGAAATCAATCATTTCCTTAGCACAAAACTTGACCTTCAGAAAAGGGTTGAATGATTTGCTGCAACTTTATAAAGAGGTGCAATGAGACCTTCATTAATAGTCCACTCAGCTTATGTCATTTTTTTTTTCTAAAGTGATCTTGAAAGAACCTTCAAAAGAACAGAGGTCAGAATCTGATTAAAATTACATCTGATTAGCCATCCTTGACTCAGTCTCTCCAAAATTTCCACAAAAACATACCAATGATACAAAGAGATGAAATCTCATCAAAATACTGAAAAATAATGCTGACAAGTCTTTCACTAGATCTTGAAGGAAATTCCACTGAATATATGACCTTATAGAATTGAATAAAGAATCACAATTTTTAGAAAATTCATGGTTTAATGCTTAAAGAGAGCAAAACTGTCTCCAAAAAACAAAGCAGAGAAAACCACTCTTCTACCATGACATGAATCCTGATTCAAAGGCTCAGGACAGTCTTTTCTGTATATCTACGCCCCAGATTATCTACTGAAGTACATATTAAAACATAGATTCCAGAGCCCCATCCAAGAAGTTTTAAGTAATAACATATAGGTTTAGCGATAGAAATAAGCATTTTAATAAGCATCCGTGACACATTAAAGTTTGATAATCTACTCTATATCATGAAAATTCTTTTTTTAAAAAGTAAAAATTTTAAAAATAAAGTAGTATACAGGTGATATAAATTCTGACCTTAAGAACGTGACAGGAATAACATTTCTATTGATTTTCCCCATCTGCCACCACCATTTAGCCCACAGATTCTGTTTATATACAGATTTCATGAAGACTTTCTCTTTTAATGTTGACATGGAGATTCCAAGAAGATCTTTATTTGCAATATTTTGGGGTAAATCCCCATCAATCTGTTATTCAAGTCCCTCAAATCAATTAACTTCACATTGGGTTACAGAGAATAAACAAAAAATAAAAGATCATTGGAAATCATATGCCTTAACAGAAGATATAAATTTCTCAGAGATCTACCTTAGACCAGGAGTAGAAATTTCTTATGCAATCTAGGAAGTGAGTTTGTTGCTTGTCCTGCCCAGGTTAACAAAATTAGAAGAGTGAGCTGTCCCTTAACTTTATAAAATGGTTATTTTCTCATTTTAGTCATTAAGATAAAATATATAAAATCCTCTATATGAACGAATAGGTTTTTAAAACTGATCTATAGTCACATAATATAGAAACCCATCAAGTGAGTTAAGACCCTGGAATTTTCATCTCTAGACCATATCTATATACTTTCAACTACAGATGTTATTATTGTTTCATTGAAAGCACACATCCAAAATTCATCAAATGTAAAATTCTTAGTATGACAAAGTATTAGCTAAACTGAAGTTCATGTTTGCATAGCTCACCTGCAGTTTATCCATACAATCCTGGTTAAAGCATGTCAAATCACTTCATAAAAATAAGGGTACCTGTAGGCACTCTGGATAAAAATGTTTACTGAGTCAATCCTCAGGGATGTCACCTCGATAAAAATGATTGCGATTAATGAGGAAATGTTAGTCAGTGATGTGGAGCAGTCAGAATGCCATTGTTAAGGTTAGCTAGAGAGAACACCAGTTTTTTTGGATAGGAAATGTAGTCAAGATAATTCAGTGACAGGTTGTGTATTCTAGATGAGAGCAGCATTTCCCCAAGCCCTCCTGGTTGGCCCTAAAACAAAGAGGACCAGGGGGAGATCTAGAAGGAATAAATAGATAAATAAACACAAAGCCACCACCACCAAATCTCACTCAAACGTACATACCCAAACACCAACACCAAAAACTCTGTATTTGTAACATCATTGAAGAAGTAAATCTGTTTAATTTTATTTTGGGGGATGTGAATATTTTCAACAAGCATCTCCAAAAGTATCTTTGGATCAATCCAACTAATCATTTAAGAATCAGAAGTGGAAATTTTAAAACTGGTTCACGTTCATGGGTAAGAAGATTTGTATTCATGGAAGACATGTAATTTAGATGAATTATATGTTTTCTCAGACTGGCTTAAGCATTGTCTGAATTTAAAACAGGCTCAAAATTGGTGCCTCTTAAATGTGAGTTGGGTTCTCTTTACTATAGAAAGACCTCATAAATCTATGTGTGTGTGAGATTAATAACTGGGAGTGCATAATAAGTGCCTGAATGAATAAAAAGGAAATATAATCCATGAGGAGCAGGCAGAAAGGGCAGGAAATACTTGTGAGGAATTAGGACAATGAACGGTGTTTAAAACAGCACAAACTTTTCACACCCCTTCAACTATATTTGCGACCTACAGTGCATCAAAAAAAGGGATTAAATGGAAAGCTGTGTTATAATTTAAAAGTAAGATTTATCACTATAAATGATTGGAATGATCTTAAATATATTTTATTGAATTTTAAGCTACAGAATCTGAGTGAAGTACATTACTGTGGCTATAAATTAAAGATGTATGTTCACATGATAAATATTGGGTTAAAGGTTAATTTATCTAATTAAGGAGATAAAGAAAACTTTCCTGGAGGAAGTACAATTGTGATTTCTCTTGACAAAAATCAGTAAGATTTTAACATGTTGAGTTCACAAATTTCGGAAAATGGAAATAACACAAGCAAAGCCTTGAATAAGGAAAGAATGGAGACTAGAAAAGCACTTCTGAATAGGGGAAGAATGTGAAGTAAAGCTAAAAATATGTATTAACTCTTCTGTACAGAAACTTAATTCAGTGGGGCAAAATAATCAAAGATTGGGGCCCCTGGAGGCATGCAAGTAACAGTCACATAACGCAGCTTATAGGCACTGGCTGCCCTCAGGAGGTAGTCAGCTAAGTACTGTATGCTCAGGAAAACTTACCAGCTTAGTCAGTTTAATGGGTTAAAAATGGAAGAATGCTGTAAGAGATGCAGAGGTAAGAGCTGAACTGGAAAGTACATAGAGCCATTTTAGCCCAGAAACAGTGGGGGGAAAAATGACACCAGGGTGAAAAGTGATACTGTACATATTGGAAGTGGGAACTGAGAGAAGTTCCCTGGGAAATTTAAGAAAAAGTCAAAAAAAGGTTAAGAAAAGGTCAGATTAAATCATGGCCCCTACCTCTCTTTGGTCCCTTCATGGACATCTTAATTTAGCTCTGCTTAAGGATAAGAATCTTGGCAAGATTCTTTAGAATAACAATGTTTTTATAGGGTTTTTTTTTCCCCCCTATTAGTATGAATTCTAGTGACTCTTTGTACAATTCATTATCAGATCATGAGCACTCTGGAATTAGAGTTACTATGAAGTAATGAGTATAATATAGTAATGACAATAGTGTTGGAATAATTTGATTTCAGAATGCAAGTATTGGTATCAACTTAGTAAAAATTTAATGCAATTCAGTCATCGATGATAAACCCAATATATCTAATCAATTTGAGCCTAGGTAGGAGTCTTAAGTTTCTTTTATCTCAAAAATATTTTCTTGATACCTTCAGAATCCCCCAAATTTTGCAACCTTATTTTTTTTCTTCTCCTTCACAGAGAAACCTTTATGATGGTTTGTCTACATATTATATCACTCTCTAGTTTCAATCAATCACAAAGGTCTGTCTGTTCTATTTCTCAACCATATTTTCCAACCTTATATATTTCTCTATCCTCCAGCTATGTCCTTAATATGGGCCACTACTTTTTTCTTACTCATGGATTATTGAATAATTGGTTCCTAATTGGTTCTACACATTTCCCTTAGAGGCTTGTTCCCCTCTAATCCATTATCTAAACTGCAGCAAGAATAATATTTTTTTTCCTAAAACTTAGATCTGATTATGCCATCACCTATTTAATAGTTTAAATTTCTGTAATAGTTTAAATTTCTCAATATACCACAGCAGGCCCTGACCCCTGCATCCCTCTGGCCATATCTCTCATCACTAAGCTTTCACACTTTACCGTCTAGCCAAACTTGTCAGTTTTTACTTATTGGAGCAGGCCATGCTCTTTCAGGCCTCTAGACCCTTCATAATTTGGAGCCCTTCAGTCCTCGCTGCTCTGCCTAACTCCATCCTACTCTACAGGACTCACTTAGACATTACATCCTGCAGCCTTACCCCATACTGTTCACATTATAGAACTTGCCAGTTTGTTTTAATTGCCTCTTTGTATCTTCACTAGCCTTTTAATTCCAAGAGGGCAAGGGCAGTATCTGTGTTATTCACTAGGGAATTTTCATCTCTTAAACCAGTACTTGCCATATAGTAGCACTCAATAAATATTTTTTAATTAAGTGAATAAATGAGTGGGGGCACAGAAAAGTCCTTAAGATATCTTGCTATGTTCTGCTCAGCATCAATCAAAACAAATATCCATTCCAAGAATGTGATAAAATTTCAGAATATAATAGCCTTAAGGGACAGGGAACCTAAAAGATATTTAAAACGCACACACACATACACACACGCACACCCCGCAAAGTGAAAGATTTCAAATTGCAACGAATGGCTTAATTGCATTTATTTGCTTCAAGTAAATCTAAAGACTTTTCAAGCCATACTATGATTATTATATGATAGCTTAAATATTAAATATTTGATATAAGAATAAGTAGGCTGAAGTAGCAATGTGAATAGGAACAAATGCTATCAGAATATTTGTCCTCCTTAAGAAATCTCATTTAAAGGTTAACCTTGCTCTTTGCTTTTATTTTCTTTGGATTTAACAAACCAAACATTATTGCAAGCTGTTTCCCTGAAAGTAAAAGCAATCACTCAAAACTAAAAATCTATTAGAGAAGATTAAAATAGTGCATACTTTTACCATGTATCAAAAATATTACTACTTTCACCAGGGTTCCTACCCTGATAACTTTTTGTGTCTCCAAGTCTTCACCAGTTAAGTTCTGACATAGAAAATATCGATATAGGTTATTTCATCAGGAATTCTGAATAGATAAGAAATTATTTGGAAGCTGCTCACTCATCAGAGTTGACACAAATTATTCCTGACACAATATAATGAATGCTTGACTGCCACAGACCATGCACCTTCACCTAGATTTTGAGTGTTAGTCTGCTGCTACATTCATTCAGATGTTACAGTCACATATTTATATCTGGCCCACTCACTTTCAAAGATTACCATTTGTTGCATATATATTTGGATAGGCATTCTTACACATAAGGACCTAAAAACAAATCTATAGTTTTGAAAACTTAATTTTCTCCTAATATCTTTACTAGAAAACTTTTATAGTACTAGCCTTTTTATATTACCTGGTACTACATCGTGAAGATAACAGCAGGTCTGTACTACACATATTAAGTAATACCAAACATTATACATGGAATTTGGTTAAAACACTGTACTCCAGGGAGCAATCTCAACCTTTATTTTGTGTTCTTAAAGATAGTGTGCCACTCCTAGATCTTTAGTCTCTCAAAGTTCTGTATTATACAGAAACCTGCTGCTGTTTATGCTAATTTAAGGTCATTGCTTCGGCTAGCTTCAGTTCTCTTCCATAACTCACTTATTAGCAACCACGATTCACTTGTCTCTTAGATGTTTGACTTGTAGTTAAATATTTTTCATACATTATTTTTACAATGAAAGATCCTGACCTTTAGAACCAGGTGAATTTGACCTGGGATGGAGGAAGTTATTCATTCCTAGATTAACCAAGCATAATTTTTAAAACCACGACAAGAGGATTTTACAGAACAGCTTGAAGCTTTGGCAAATGAAGGCAAAAAGTTTTTAAACCTCTATGTTTAAACAAAGGTCTCATGGCTTCTGCACCCTTATTAAATTAAATCGGCTGCCTGTAAAACATACTTGCATGCTTAGCATTATCAATTTACTTTCTATTTGTCACAGTATGAAATGTGTCATATTGAAAATTGGCATAATTCTAATTGACATTGACCCATGTCAACTGTAGATTAGCAGTTTTGCTTCGGTGATTGCCTCACGAGTGGGAAATGCCTAATTGCTATAATTTCATTTTGAAATAGATTGCAGCTAAACTAATCCAGCTAGAAACGGCAACCTGCTCCTTGAAATGAGCCCTTATTTACTTTACTATTTATAATTGAGGCTAGGAAACACTGTAGAAAGAGGTAAAGGATAACTGGATCCACTTTAGGAATTCAGAACCTATCATTGGGTTTGCTATGAGCTTGCATGGCCTTGAATGAGACATTTGTGTTTCAAGGCCTCAATTTCCACATCTTTAAAATAGGGTTGGATTGAACTGTCCTGAAAGTCCTTTATAACCCTAAAAAGTCCTGACTTTAAATCATTACTCAGATTGCATTTTTTAATTCAACAGGGAAATCATGGTATATTCTGTTTCTTGAACATGATTTATTTCTGCTGGAAGCTTCACATTTGCTCAAAGATCTATCATTTTGATCATATTTTTATGCAAATTTTTATGTGCACGTAGTGATTTTAATACAAATCGATACTCTGGGGCGAGATTCAAATGGTTTATTAAATAATACTTTTTAAATTTGACTATTTGAATTTAATATCCCTAAAGTTATTGCAGATCAAATGGTATCCAGTCGATTGACAAATTTCTAACACCTGATCCAAATAAACATCTGCCAAGGGACTTTTATACCGAAGCAGATTTGGAGGTTTTGTTATTGTTTTGTTGTTGTTGTTGTTGTTGTTGATTTGTTCTTGACAGTGTTTGTTGGCGTGGGAATAGAAGTGCTTTCGTTTCAGGGTGACATTGATGAATCTGCTTAATTAATTAACATTCCAATATCATGGACATTTGGTTGGAATAACACGTTCATATGTCAGTGTGAACTGACCCAAGTAATGCCACTAAAGTCTATGAAAAATACAAGATAGATGTATGTCTGCTACTAAAATGGAGTAATAGTATTGGGTTGACATCCATTGCTCTACATCTTACCTTCTGTATGTGCATGTGCCAAATATTAATAGCATAGAGAGCATAGAACAGAAACACAGGTAAAGAGGAAGAATAAAAGCTGTGTTTTATTATTTATGAAGATATGATTACTGGCACTTTTTCAAAAAGCTGTTTTCAGTGGCCATTTTACAGGATAAATCCTTTTACTTAATTTACAGGGTCATTCATGTTCTGACCCTTGCCCAGTTCTTCAGCCTGTTGTATATTATTTCTTCATTTCTCATTTTATCTCAGCCCCACTGACCTGTTTTATTTATTTTCTGAATATGTCTTTACTCTGGGACTACTGCTGTCTCCTCTGTATAGTGTGTCCTCCCTTTCTTGTTTACCTGACAAAATCCTCCTATTCATCTCAATCTCAGCTATAATATTACTTTATTCATCCACTGTTTTATTTGAGCAATATTTATAAATACAAGAGTCTGACGTAGATGCCGGGAATGGTCCTGAAAGCTTACAATTAAATCAAATAAGCCAGCAATTACAGATAGTTTAAGAGTTTTATGAAGGGAAAATAAAGAGGTTTATAAGGAGACACGGGTAACCCAGTCTGGTAGAGGAAGGGAAGGTGCAATGAATGCTGTGGTGTGCTACCCAAATCCACCCTTCAGGACTGAGATAGCCATTAACCCAACTTCGGGGAGTAGTGGCAACCAGCAGCTCAGAGCTGAGACCTTTTAGTGGAATTGCTCTTTGCCAAAGGGAAATTTACACCCCCTTTTCTCAGTCAGTTCAATGTGGGGTCAAAGGGTATAAAGATTTGCCTCTTTGTATCAATCTCTGGCTGTTGCAACTTTCTGTAGGATGATCTATCTGAGGCCTCTGACACAATGGCATCACAGTGCATTTTGTGTCCAACGCGGCTTTCCTCACAACTTTTCAGATATGATCTTAAGAGCATTTCCCCAATAAACCTCCACATGCAAATTGCCATGTCAGAGTGTGTTTACATGGGAATCAGACCTAAGATAGAAGAAGGGATTATAGGAGGAAATTAACATCTAGGATAACAGTTAAAGGATGAGTTAACCAGGTGAAGAAAGTGGGGGGCAAATTCTATATAAAGAGAACAGCATGTGCAAATTCCCAGACAAGAAGGGGAAAGGATATTTTCTTTCATTTGCTTGTTTGACCGTGAAGCTTTTATTACTTACAGAATGTAAGGTAAGCAGCAAAGAGAGATGAGGCTAGATTGTATAGTAAAATCTGAATCATGAAAGACAACCACATAAGCCAGCTGTAATTTAGACTATGTCTAAGGCTTGAAGCAACTATTATGCTGGAGTTGGTGCATCTTTGTAGTTCTCATATAGATCTAGATACAAAAAAAAAAAAAATACATAAGGAACACAGCTTTTGCTAGATATACTACAGAATTCAAGCCAAGGAAATGACAAGAAATGTTTCTTTGCCTAGAAAGAATTCAGTTCAGGGAAAAAATATATCCTGCACCTATGAACAAGTGTAATGATCATATCTAGATTAACTATATGGTTCAGTAATTTCCAAACTAAGAAATTGACATGAAACAATTCCTGAATCATTGCATGCCTTACAGAGCCCAGCAAGGAAAATGTTAATGTGGTTTTTAAATAATGATTTCTTAATGAGAGGCACACCAGGAAAAGGAAAAAAAATCTATCGTAATTCTTCAGACACACAAATAAAAGGTATTAGTATCTCTGGAAAAATTAAGTTGAAAGAATACTTGAGACTATAAAATAAATATTTCAAAATTTAGGTGGATAAAAAAAGAAATTACTGTAAGGGAAATAAACAGACAAATGTGTAAAAAAAATCTACAACTAAATGCTTTCTAGTTCTTGAATTTAAAAATGCAGTGAAAGTTTTAAATAGATTAGACATGGCAATATTTGAACTGGTAAAAGAGGTCTGAGGACAATACACAGATAAAGAGAAAAACAGAAATGTTCTAGGAGAAAGGTCTGCAACTTCTATCTGAGCTGGAACTTAGAGTGAGGTAATAACTTCTGTACAACAGAGAAGCTTCCTTAGATTATATATACTTGGTAGTTGGTATTGTACCTCAAAAATTCTAGGGCAGTTGATACAACTCCAACTACTACCCTACCATAGGGCAGAGTATATTCCTCCAGCATATGTACTGGGCATCTACATGAAACATACAATAAATAAGAACTTTTTTAGGTTTTAATATTGAAAAGATTTAATAGCAGCCAATTAGATAGAATAATTGCTCAAGTTATAGAAATACACTGAACGTAATGTGACTAACTAAAATCTGACATTTGAACAATGGTTGCTACTAACCCTGAGACTAATCCACCTTAATATATCAATCTTCATCAAAAGAAGAGGCTATTCTGGTGCAAATGAGGGAAGTAAATTAAAATAACCACCATGTTACACAAAAGAATATCAGCGTATAATGCAAAATCAAGAAACATAAAAGTAAACAAAGAATAAGAAAAAAAATAATATCTTTAACTGTGTTTGCCCAAAATTTTCTCTAATTTCTTTTTGGAGGCAGAATTAGAAGGTATTACTACATTGGAAAATTGTCACTATTATTAACATTTTATATATTTATGTAAAATACAGATATATATTACATTATATATAATTTGTATTTATGCTGTTTGTTATACTTTCTAGTTATATTAATCAGCATAATCTGCCTCGTTATTTGTTTTGAGTTAAAAATAAGTGCTTCTGCTATTATTAAAGAAAATAACTAAACCAAGTAGACAAAAAAAATGAAAATTACAAGTTTCTGTTTCTCAGAGAAGAGAGCCAGTTCAGATAATCTTGTCCAATAATTCTCATCTATGATGTTGAGCTCTTACAAGATATGATTAGGAACAAGCAGAATGACTACATAAACTTTTCCATGAAAAAGTTTTTTCCTCTGTGAAAATAATAAGAATGACAAAAAAAAAAATCACCAAGGTCCTATCCATTGATGAATATATTATGTATTGAGATTATATTGAGATAATTATTTTATATTTATAAGAGGAAATATCTTTAGGTTATTACTAATAAACTCATTAGATGTCAGTTAAAGTGAAATAAATGTACTGCACAGAGAATGGAACAGCTAAACTCAATCTACGGTTCATCTATACCTGGATCCGCGCTCACTCTAGTTAATTTTATGTACCTCTGTCAACATATAGATGCTTTATATGGCCTTTAGAAATAACCATATGAGAAACAGGTCTAAATATTTGTATCCTCTATTTGCTATTTCTTTTCCTTATGCAAATACTTATCTTACTAGTTTTTAAATTTAAAAAAAATCTTCTGACTTTTCCAATATTTCAAAGTCACTGAAAATGAGAGAAATAAATACCATCTGTTACTGCAAATCTGCAGCTATTTCATAAGGGTGGTTCTCATATGTTTTTATAATTTGGTTCTGGCCATTTCAGCAGATTGCAAACTCTTCCAGGACCTAGATTTTGCAATTTTACTGACACCCAGTACTTATAAACTTTAGCATTATATTAAAACATATATCTAAGGCATATCATATAGAGAATTTTTGTGTATTTTCAATTGTTGTGATACAGATTTTAGAAAATCAATCTAACTCCAGCCTTATGTTTACTAAATTTTCCATTGTAGCCATTCACCTTCATTACTTAATGTTTGCAAAATAGTTAAGTATGAAATGATAAGCCATCCTGTTATATTATCTTCAAAGAGATAATTATATCTATCTTTAAAATATAGAAAACCATCTGTGGTTTGACTCCATTTGGCAATTGAGGACAGGGGCTTCGGTATTGAGGGGGAATAATGGATAAAGTATTTTTAAAAATAAAATGTATCCTACATAAAGTGGGAAAGTGGAAAATTGTTTTAGGTCTTACGAATAGACCTGTAGATAGTTTACCCTGTGAGCTGTCTCCAGTATTACCCTCAAATTGCCTTATGGGCATCTTGGTTCCTCCATTCAGAACTGAAAATTGCTTTCACCATGAAACTTTTTTATCTACTTTTTCTACAATTTCTTACCCACATCTATATTTGTTGAAGTTTTGAGTCTCCACTTAGTAATGTCATTGAATTTTTAGTTGTATTATGACATCATGATTATTATCCCCATTTTACAGATCAGGAACCTAAGGCTCAAAATGCAGTCACAGCACTTACAAATGAGTGACATGATCTAAAAAGAGCAAGAGTCAGGCATCTGGATTCTGGCCCTGGCTCCTCCATTGTGGCGGGTCTTTGGACAAGTCACTAATTCTCTCTGAGCTTTTTTCAGTTGTCTGTAAATGAGGTTCTGGACTCTCAGAAATATTTCTGTGGTTTCCTCAAGCCCTAAAATATACTGAAATTCCTTAAAGAATAATATGAATAGTGAAAATTTCAGTCATCTGAAAAATGGACTTATTCATAACAGGAAGGGAGAGAGGGGCACCTAGAACTTGTAAGAGCCCTTTATTTCCATGCCTTACATTTTTACGAGTTGTCCCAATTTCATACAGTTTTATACGCTTTAATGAAGATTACTTAGTAAAAGAAATACTAAGTATATGTCTTAACATAATTATACAAAACTATTTATACTTTTTAGGACTTCCAACTCTGGAAACATTTTTTCTGTTAGATCATTAGTTATAATTTTGGTCAGGAAATGTGGACTCCATAACTAGTCTCGTATAATGCCGGGGGTGTGTAGAAATGAAAGTAAAAATATACATATGCTTTTGCGGAGTTTTGAGTTTGATCAAACTACGACTCTCAATCTCTCTGTGTAATATATGAGGATTTCTTCAAGTAAGAAAATTCACAGAGCTAAGTTTCTCAAAAACAAAATGGGATGATTAACAGAATACTTACAGAGTACGGACCATAGTCCCTAAACACTGCAACATTCTTCCAACATGCAAAACTATACATTTTTCACTTACCTTTTTTCAAAGAACAAAAGAGAAAATATTGAAAAAGTTAAGTGCAGAATAACAACCAAAATATCAGGCTACGTTATAAATGTGGGTTCTCTACATTCAAATCACTCCAAATTTCATAAATTTAGATTGATCTTGTGCAATGTAATGTGCGTTGAAGTAAAGATTGTAAGAAAGCAACAGTAAGTATATGTAAATAATATAAATATTTACTTGTATTAATATCATGTATGTATTTTATACACAGTAAGTCTTCACTTAACGTCACTAATAGGTTCTTGGAAACTGTAGCTTTAAGCAAAATAATGTATAATTAAACCAATTTTACCATAGACTAATTGATATAAACAAGAGTTGAGTTGCTACAGCATATTTCTAGTAATAGAGGCATCACTAAACTTCTAAATAAAGACCTAAAACACCTTTAATGTTACACATTGACATAAATGTGAACTGTATGTACATTTAAGAAAGATTAGCAAAAATGAGTAAGAGAATGATTTTCCAACCTGCTAATTCCAGTTCAGGGTTGTGGGTGGCAAGAGCCCATCCTGGCAAGTCAGAGTGCAAGATGGGTCCCACCCTGGCTGGACAGGACACCCTTCCATTGCACGGCACACACACACACACACACACACAAACTCACAGTCACTCAGACTGGGACATTGTATACATGCCAGTTCACCTCACGTGCGCATCTCTAGGATAGGGGAGGAAATCTGAGTCCTCTGAAGAAAACCCGTGCAGACATGGGGAGAACATGCAGAAAACAAAGACAGTGGCCTCAGCGTGGTATTGATATTTTTCTTCCCCCTGACATAACGAAACATTGAACGAAGTAACGTTGTTCAAGGACCTGCTGTATATATGTAATTGCGTGGGATTGCATAGTAGGTGGTGTAAGCCAAACTTCTTTAGGAGTCTAGGAGGAGGGGCCTTCAGAGGAGCTGCAGCACCCAGGTACTTCTCATCCCAGGGCTCCCCTGCCAGCCCCAGTAGATCTGAGATCCCACAAGATTGCAATTTCTCCCAGAAGTGCACTGAGGGCAACAGCACTTCTGGCCTCATTCATCGATTCTCTCAGCTGCCGCTAGCGCTCAGTGCATCCCAGCTCATCCTCTCCCTGCCCGTCCATCAGGACAGGCGCAGCTTACTACCCTCACACACCGGAAGTTATCTAGCCGCCGTGCAGGTAACTGAGTCTTGTCTGCCTTTACTGGAAATCCCACACTCCACCCACTCAGCCCAGACCCTGGCTTCTTGTTCCTGCTTCCAAGAGCACTAGAAATCCAACATAGAAACAAGTAGATGTCAATAGTTGGATCTATATAATGATAGGTAAGTTGCCTAACATCTCTGTACCTCATTTTCCTCATATGTAAAATGGAGGTAACAGTGCCTTCCCCATAGGTAGGGTCGTTTTGAAAATTAAAGGTGTCAATATATACCATTATGCTGTACACTTGAAACTAATATAAAAGAATATGGAATGCCAACTCTAATTGAGAAATAAAAAATTTTAAGTGTTAATATATGCAAAGTGGTGTCTACCACATAGTAAGCTCAAATAAATATTGAGTGTAATTCTTACGATTTCATCATCAGTATCATCATCGTCGTCGTCATCAGCAGCAGCAACAGCAGCAGCATCAACTGCCATTTATTCCTGAAGGTAAGAAATTATCCATAGCACATTGGCGTGGTTAATACTATTTAATGTAATCGCCCATGGTCACTTTTGCATCTAGAAGAGAGGAGAAGTTAAATTGTTTTATAATATATATTACTCTGTGAAGAAGGCTCTGTGAGAAAGAAATCACTGAAACCGATGAGCTAAACTTGTCTTCTGTGGAAATCTACAAGATGGTTCTTGGAGAGGTAAAGATTAGTTATTCACCCAGAAACCTAAGACATACATATTTAGAACAAATAAGTACAATGGTCTGCCAAATAAGCTTTTGTTTTCCTGCCTTACGATAGACCTTTCTATGCGGCATTAAGCCATAGGATCTCACTGCAAGGAACCGTACTTGCATCCTTGATGAATGTCACTCAGCCACTGTGTTGGGAAGCCAAAGGCACAGTATGTACAAGGATAAGATAGTGAAAATTTTCTAGAACATTGGATATAGAAAAGATAGTCTAAAAAGACATTTTCTTAATATTTAAACTTCTTTCCATTCCTTAGACAAATTGACATTGCTATGTAAATTATTTGCTACAACTTTGCTACCTCTATTGCCTTATTTAGAATTTTCCTATTTACTATCATAATAGTAAATAGTAATAGTTTAATATTGAGGGTTGTTTTCAAGCTTTTTCTACCAGATTTCCATTATCATTATAAACCATTACATAGTTTTCTGTATTTCTTATTGCTCTGGAAGGGCAATTATAATATTGAAAATACTATATTAAACTTAGAAGTTTAAATTAATATGTTACCTAAGCTATTTGTTCAGTTTATCTTAGTATTTCCTTAGTGTTGTTTTTCATGTCTATCATCTACATTTCTTTGAGTCAATTTATGACAGTGTTTTTAATACAGTCCACAATTTTAGATATTTATTTTATCAGTCAGGGGTCTCTAGAGAAACAGAACCAATAAGATGTGTGTGTGTGTGTGTGTGTACTTGTGTGTGTGTCTATACGTATGTAAAGATTTACTTTAAGAAATTGGTTCATGATTGAGAAGGCAGGCAAATTCATAATTTATAGGTTAGTTTGGAAGGCTAGATGCTCAGGCAAGATTTTTATGTTACAGTGTTGAGTCATAATTCCTCAATTTTTGCTCTTAAAACTTTCAACTGATTAGATGAGGCCCACCCACATCATCAAAGGCAATTTTCTTTATTCAAAGTTAACTGATTGTGATGTTGAACACATATACAAAATACTTTTACAGCAACATCACATTATCTAGATTATTGTTTGACCAAACAACTGAGCACCAATGGCTAGCCACATTGACACATAAAATTTAACCATCACACTTATATCTTGCTTTTTAGAATGAAATTGATACAACTTTTCTTGAGAACTGTATCTATTAGCTTAGCCTTGGTTATGCTGTGGTAATAAATGACCTGGACTCTCAGAGACTGACAAAACACATACCCTACTTATCTTTCTTGTGTTGGCTACAGCTCTGCTCCATATTGTCTTCCTTTTAGAAGCCAGGTTGATGAAGCAGCCTCTGTTTGGAACACTGCCAGTCACATGGCAGAATGAAGAAAGAGATGATGAACTTTATGCTGGCTCTTAAAGCTTCTATTTATGTCACTTGTATTCACAAAGCATTAGCCACAGCAAGTCACTTGGCCAGGCCTATTGTGGGGGTGGAAGAGAGAATATACAATCTTGAAGTCAGGCAAAAAATGAAGGTCATAAAGTCAAACCCAACATCAGTGGGACAGTGATGCATAATCCTCCCATAGTAAGGGGAAGCAAATAATAATATCATCCATCACAAGGGTAATTTTCAATGTGTTATCAAAAAGTGTTTTAAAATGTTTAAATAGCTTGAACTGTCTATAAAATTATCCTCAGTGAGTATTCACTGTGCAAACAAGGACTTACAGAAAGTAATGTTAACTTCAATGTATTTATAATAGGACAAGGTTTTTTTAATGTTCTTTTTTAGGTATGAAAGTGGTTAGTAGTTTTAAGTTGATTCTTCTACTTAAATGTTTATATGCTCTGATTAATTCTATAATTAGTAAGTTTAGTAAATATGGTTTTATGGAATATAAACCATTCAAGATAAAGATATCAAATAATTATAGGTGTTGCATTCTTTCTAGCTCCCCTTCCATTTCATCTTTAGTAATCATGATAGAAATGAGCATGAGGATGAAAAAATATGGGAAAATCTATATTAGTACTGAAATCTAGGGAAAATTCTCACTCAAATTCTAGGAAATGTGCTATTTCTAATATGAACATTTTAGGAAATAACATTTGGTCAGCTTGCCACTCACCTTCCAAGTAAACATTGTAGTCTCTTTGGATATAAATAAGAGGCCCTATACTCCAAGGATAATTCCACAGTTTTAGAGGTATAAGAATTGTAGGTAAGGACAAAATATTAGAAATGTAAAGAATATTTTACAGAAAGAAGACCCTTTTGTTGTAGAATATAGAATTTTAGGGTATCCGAGCTGATTGATACAAGGAATGGGTCTATGTCCTCAAACCCAAAGCTTGTAATGACAGGTATAGCTGTGTTAACATTAAGTGACAAGAGAATCTATACTAATGTGAGAAAAGAAGATAGGAATAATTTTAGAAATTACTATTCTAAGAAGACTAAATTCTTAGGAGGTTACGTTGAGAGGGATGACAGAAATATGAGAGTAAATAGTTTCTTTTTGATGCAGCAAAAGGCAAAATTGAAAAAAAAAGATGTAAACTTTATGACAGGCAATATATACAATATAGGCTTTATATATTTCCTACTAAGGAACATTTACAAATTTAAAAAAGAAAAGATGAAGAAATATTATTTGCATGCCATACATACATACACACATAAGAAACACCTCAAGATAGCAATTATTCTTATGTCTCTAAGAATAATTGCTGGGATCTGAATCACTGAGTTGGTTCAGAGTTCAGTCTTGCATCTAATGGTACAATTATGTTTAGATCCAGTGTCTGGTCTCATAGAGGTAAATCTACGTCTACTCTTACTAGAGTAGGTAGCTCTTTTCTGGCATCTATCTAGGCAGTAGAAAGAGATACTTTGGGCCCCATTCAGTATAGTCTTGCTCTCTACTTCACGATGGGAGCCCATCTCCATCCTCAACCTAAATGTGGTTCTCAGCTTAAGGCCCTGACCCACATGTGTTTCAAGACCTCAGGCCCAAGGGTATACTCTTTGTGTCTCCAGCTCCCCATGTATTATGCACCTTCAGGTCTCATTTATTACGTTGGATCCTCTGTTGCATGATCATTTCCTTTCCTTGATTTCAAAAATGACTATGTGTGTGTATATTTAAATACAAAATGATTACGAGTTTGATACAAGAGGAAAACATTTTAAAGTGTTTTCAGTCTTTATCCAAAAGAATCCAGTACTCTTTAGATACATAAAGATGACTTTACAGAGCAAATGTTATGTTTCTCTCCTGTTTTTATCTTCTCAAATAATTGAGCCAAAGGTTACCTCTGTGTATTAGACATTAGATTGTTTATTTCTTCACTGTAGACTGAGACCTGTTAGCTCAAGCGCCTGCCAGTGCCAAACTCAAATTTTTACCCATCCAATTATTTTTAAAATAGTCTAAACAAGCAGATTTTTCCTTATGAGTTCTCTGACTCGAAGACTCCCCACTGTGCTGCAGAGGCCATCACCTAGACATGGAAGCCTCCCTCTTATATTTCTCTCCTCAGGAATTTCCCTTGCCCTCTTCCTCTCTAAGTAGGGATCTTATGCTGTAGCCTCTGAACAGACAGACTGCTGCTATGTGGGACTTCCTCTCTCATGCAGCTCTATCCATGCATCTCCCAATATAGCTTACTGTACGTTACTCCCTCTCGTGGTCTTATCTTTTTCCTTAATCATCTCAAAATCTTTCAAATCCCTATAGTTGTAGGAGAACTCTAAATTGTTCCCATCTGTTGCTTTTACACCCATATCCACGATTTTGTTTTCATTATTAATTACAAGATTTTTAAGTAGACTCTGTTCGTAAGGCCCTTTCTCATTTTTTTCCAGAAAGTCATTTTGTATATTTTAAGCATGTTCATATGGTTTCATCCAAAACCAAAATAAAATGAGAGTAAATATCTATTGAAAATGTGTTATGAATAAAAAGCATGAAGAAAGCAATCTAGTTTTATTAATAACAAAATATTACTTAAATAGCAATCTAGTAGTAATTGCTTGCAAATCAAATCAATAAAACAAAGTTTATTCAGGTGTAATAACTCCACATAGAGACACAAAATTAAATTTCTCCTTTCCTGTATCCATGCAAAACACGAATTTTAAGAATTTACCTGATAGGAATTTAATTATATGTTCAAAGAAATATTTATCTTAAGAAAAAAAAAAAAAAAAAGACTTCAAGCAGCACCAGATTTTTTTCCATCCAAACAGCTATTTAATTTGAGGGAATACAGAGCTTATTTATTGCTTCCTTGCAATAAAAAGAAAATCTCGAAAAACAACTTTTAAATATTTTTGATCTCAAGATAACACATCAAGCACAAAGCATTCTATAAATGCAATTGTTCATGTCATAGGTTTTACAAATACTTGTTGCCAAGGAACAAAATTATCTTATGAAAATTTTATTAAACTGAGATTTCTTCGTATTAAAGGAGTGATTAGAATTATTTCACAAAGTCATTATGGAGCTCAAGTTTTATAAATTATTATCTATTTTATCTTTCGTGTCTTTTTTATGGGAAACACAAAATAAAACTGAGTATTTACCATTATATGAAACATTAAATAGCATACGATGTGATAATAGGACTTCTGATCACATAGAAATAATTTGCATGAACTGTAAGCTTACTCGTTGGAAAGTGTGTCTCAGGTTCTATATTATAATGATAATTCAGTTTTAAAGTTTGCATCAGGGAATATTAATTCAAATGCTTTCAGCAGGCAAGCAGGTAATATAAATGCATAAGACATTAGAGATATATAACAATCGAATGGGATAGTCACCATGGTCAAAGATAGAGTGCATGCCTCACCTAAACATCTTAAATTTCTTTTTTATTATTATTTAATCGTGGCTTAATCCTCAAATCATCTGATAGTATCACTGGCATCAGTTAGCCCCCAAGATTTCAAAATAGTTTCACATAAATTATTCTAATTAAATCTTCCAATCTTCTGATATGCAGTTTATCTCTGTTATCTAATAATAGATGAGAAATTTTTAGGACACATCGATTAATTTTCTAAGAACTCCTTCTGGCATAATATACATAGACCATGTTACAGACGCCATAGACAGGGTTCCAAGAGACAGTAGTCAACACTAACCTGGCAGACTTAACCATATCAGCAGCCCTCGTGGAATCAGCTACCATTCTTGAACCATTTTCTTCAGATCATAAGGAAAGCAAACCTAGTCAGGAAAGGGGGGGGAAAAGGTAGGATGAATGGAAATTTGCTCTCAAAATTTTTGTCATTAAAGCATATTGTGAAGAAACCCTCCTCTGGCAGACATAACTCCTGACAGTGCGGAAAAGAGTAGAGACAATACAGTAACATCATGAATAGACCTGGGATTCAGAGGTCCTGAGTTTGATAATACAGCTTCTCTGACATAAGCTCCATGGAATTCTGTTGAATCTTATTCAGATAAACATCTCACCTTGGAAACAGAGGTCACAACAAAGCTGCTCTTACACTGACGCTGGAAGAACTCACGAAATGAGAACCCAGGTGCATAGGGGGGATCCAACCTCTGAGTCGAAGAGCCACATGGCTCTGCTCCACTAACCACCTGGCACTTTTCAAGAAATTAGGTCCATTAAATGGATGAATTATATTTTTCCTCCTAGAGGGTACCATGTAGAATGCATAGGTTTTAATTAGAAGTGTTAATGAGAAAGGATTTATTAAAGTGGGTGATCCTTTTAATTCAGGTCAGTGTGCATATTCCAAAGGCATTCACTAGATTTTTTTTAAAAAATAAGGCATATGAGAGAAAAAAATAGTAACACTACTCACGTATTAAGAAGTAAATTATAAAAATAATTGTAATCATTTTTTTTGTCCACTGAAAATCCCAAAATGTGATATTCTATAAAATCAGGACAAGAGATTTCCTATCCCACTGTGTTTTACATAGACTATATGTTGATTTGGCTAATAATCTTACAAGCCCCCACAAAGCACAAATGTCAATATTAAGAGTTGATGCAGGCCTTTCAGCCATGCTTCTCTTGCTCAGGCCCACTTCCACATCTGGAAGTGTACTTTCCCTTCTAATAAAGCTTTTCTTATCTGCTATAAAAAGAGAGACAGACAGACAGAGTGTATGCAATTACCACAAACCTCTCAGAGTAGGAGTAGACATAGTCTAAAAGAAAAGTGAAGATTTTTCCAGAGTATGCCTTTTACATTCACTATCATGAAGTTGCTTTCTTTGTATTTTTATCTATCATAAAAGTATTTAAGGAAAAGTGAAATCAATAAATACAACAAATTCAAATGTTTAGTCAAAAAGTGGTGTGCATATAATAAATCAAGGGTACTTCATTTTCCATTTCATTTGTATGTTAAAAGATGTGGTTTGATGGTTAATAAATAAAATATATATTTTGATGTTTACAATAAAAATCATATTCAAGAATATAAAATTTAATGAATTAATATTTTATATAAACTCCATATTAATAATATATCCATATGCTCATATAATGTTATTTTCATAAAGAAAATAACATTGGCATGATCACTGAGGAAAAGTTAGAAGATATTTCTATATAAAATCAGTTTATTAACATAGCATTATTTTCAATAGTCAATATTAAGAAAACTTCAATAATATATAAATAAATATTCATTTTGAGAATTAAGCATGAGAAACATTTAATAAAACTCTTAATGTCATTCTCATACTATTTTCAGCCAAAGGTTAAAAAAACTCTAAGCAATTTAATAATATAAAGACAGTTCAATAAAAACAAAAGCATTTCATAAATGCACTATACCCTATTAGTTCTAAATTTCACCTAAGTTAGTGAAATATATGTCCCAAGAAAGTCAGCAAAAATTTCTCAAATATGTACATATTTATCATTTTTTAAGTCCAGAAAATTTCAAGATTAAAATTTTCCATCCAATAATTTACATTTTAGGGAAATAAAAATAATATTTATTGAGTAATATTTTGCTCAGTAAAATTGTGCTCCAGAAAACTCAGGGGCTCCAGTGAATATAATATAATCATATCTACAAAAAAAGGTGAGTTGTGAGAAGCATATATACAAACCCATGTAATACATATGCATTTTCAAGTTTTTATAATTTGTATTGTTAACCATAAATTTTCGCATAAGTTTATATTTTTTCTTGTATACGTATTTATATCTATGTTCTCATTATTGACTTTTCATAATTGTTAATTCTGTCTTGTATGTCTGGAATGAACTAGCTCTCAGTTATCTCTTTTGACCAAGAACAAACTCATGGATAAATTTATATATGAAATCTAGCTTTTATATTTTTTTCTGGTCTTTTGTTAGTTTATGCTTTTGGCCGGTTGATTTCTCTCTATCCTAATCTTAGGCTAGCATTGAATTTTAAACTGAGAGACTTTCAAAATATAAGTGTCTGCTGATTTTTATTATTTTTATTTACATACAGAATTGAATAACAATTATAAAACAAAAGCAAGAGTACAAAAGTATATAAGACAAAATAAAAAGCAACAGCTCTACCTTAATCCCACATCACAAGTGTAAATGCTTTTTCTATCATATGTATCCTTCCAAACCACCCCCCCCATTATATATTTGGGATAAATGTTGCATATTGTATGTGTTATAAAAACATTATAATATGCAAATTTGCATATACATTGCTTTTAAACTCAACAGTATACATTGGACAACCTTTTTATGTTTAGTGCACACTAATCTATCTCATTGTTTTTAATGGCACCATTGTACCTTTATGTAATTGTTAGACCTGGGAAAGCATTCTATGGAGTGTTTTCCACTGTGTAGAATTCCATTGGTATGAAAAGAATCCCTTGGAAAGGGTTGAAAAAGAATCAGCATGGTGAGGTTCCGAAGAAGGTAAGAAAAAATGGAATATAGAGTCCAAGTTAAAGGATAAAGAGCAGAAAATATGAAAAAAGGAATTGTGGATGGATTCACATGCAGGTGCTTTTGTAGGTGTGATGGCAGGAAACTTTGTTCGTTTTTGTCTGATGTCCTCTCATTACTGTCTAAAGTAAAAGACATATTTTGCTACAAATAGCGATAGAGGAGTTGGTGTAGTAGATTTGGATTTCTTATTGTGTTGTTTTAGCTAAGCTGAAACTAATTCCCCAGAATTTCTTCCCTTTAAGGTTTTGAGTTAAAGTCAACTTTAAGAGAAATTTGTGTGAGATTCGAAAGTAGAAAGTAAGTAGCTGCCCTTGTGCTCTCCAGGTTGGTGTCAGACATGAGGCTGTGTTACAGCTTGTATACTTTGTAGTTTATTTGCTTAGTTTACTTCAGTCAGGCAGCAGCCAGCCTGCAATTCCTTCATGATTCAGTAGATATCATGTTTTTCTTCAGTGTCTCCAAGTCCTGGAGAAGTGTGTGTGCAACTCTTTGGTGAAGGTTAATCATTTCCTGAGATGGTGAGAGACAGACATGGATTCCAGTTTATCCTTGTCTCACAGTTTATCCTTGCTATCTCACACTTCTCCTCCCTGGCCAGCTTTACTGACCCAGAGAAGTATAGTGACTTTAGGCCCTTATCAGATTCAGAAGCAAAATCTTGCATAGAATTCTACTTCAGGTCCAACAATTGTATAAAGATATAGTGACAATAATAAGTATTTCATTCTGTATTACTCATTGTGGCTCTGATTCTTGAATTAAATTCTGTCCATACAATTAGTATGCTTTGATATTTCAGGAGTGTTTTTGTTTTAACTCTAGCAGATAGTGAAAAAGCCAATTCAAAGTAGCTTAAAGAAGAAAAAAGATGCATTGCTAACTTAACTGGGAATTACAAAGTGGATCTGACTTCAATTACATCTGACTCAATGGGCACAAAAGATGTTATTGGAGTTCTCTCTCCATTTCTCATTTCAGTTTCCTCTTTGCATTGGTCACATTTTCATGCTGACTCTCTTTAAATGACACTTTGAATCTCTAGTTTTGTATTGCATTAGAGTAGCAACTATAGCAAAAAGCAGAGGTACTTTCTTTTAAATAGTTTCGGCAAAATTATTAGGGTGACTTTTCATTGGGCCAGCTTGAGTCATGAGTTCTTCCCTAAATTAATCATTGATAGTGCTAGAAAATGTATTGGTTGGCCAAACCTGGATTATGTGCCCATCTCTGGAACTAAAGTGGGTCAGACCAAAACCAATGGTATAGTGGAAGGAAAGTAGTTTTCTAATAGAAAATCGATGTACAGTGGGACCTTTGAATAACATTGTTTTGTTCAACGTCACTTCACCATAATGTTGATGAGATGCCATAGGAACTTAACTCTTTTTTACATCAATTAGCCTATAGTAAAATTGGTTTTGTTATACATCATTTCACTTAATGTTGCAGATCCTATTGACAACATTAAGTGAAGACTTACTGTAATGTTCTCAGAAAATGGAAGAACAAATGCTAGGCAGACAAAATCAATAGCATCCACTAAGAGAAAACTAACAAGATTTGGCATACCAGTGGAAAGTAGGAGATAAAACTTAGTATGTATGTGGCAAAGGATTTATAGATAACCATTAAGGGCCCACCTACAATTGGAATCTTTAATGCATAGTGATTTTGGTTTTCACAGCCGTCGATATTTTGATTTTCAGCACCTTGGTCAGCAGCCAAGGGTTGTGGTATATGTACAGAGAAGAAAGATGGGCTCTAAAGGAGCAGTCATTGCCTTTGTCAGCTTTTTTTAGGCCATTTGTACTCCTTGGCTCACGATTCCCTTCCCCCATCTTCAAAGTCAGCAATGTGTCATCTCTCTGACTCTTCTTACACAGTCACATCTTCCTCTTTCTGTCTACAGCCCTGAAAAATTCTCCACTTTCAAGGATTTATATAATTAAGTTGGGCCCACAGGGATAACCCAGGATGATCTCCTCATGTCAGAGTCCATACCTTTAACCATTTAGAAAAATCCACTTTGCCACATGAAGTAATACATTCACAGTTTCTTGGGATTAAAGGATAGACATCTTGGAGGAGGGAAGGGGACATTGTTCAGCCTACTAAACTCATCATTTCTCAATCATTTTATTTTAGGTAGATCTCTGATGAATGACATATATTATAGAGATTCTTTACTACCCTGAATGTGAGAGTCTTTTTAAAAATAGTTTTCTTTATTTATTTTACATTTATAAGATACTGTGTTTTAATCTGTCACATTATTTTAGGTTTTCTTCTTCAAATAAGTTTATAAGCAAAATAATATCTAACAAATGAATATATCTTCAAATATTAAGTGATTTTTGGCATTGCAGTTGTCATGTCCAAGTTTCTCTCTTTCTAAAAAGTTTAGGATAATTGAATGATATATCAATATATTATGCCCTAGTATATTGGAGAATATATTTCTGTTACTTTCACATGTGTGCCTATGTGCCTGGTTGGGAATTATATCATAATTTTCTCCTCAAATCTTGGTACAAATTATTATATTATATTCTGACTTCTAATATTAAAGAGGATACATCTAAAACCTACCTATCTGAATTTTTTATTACATTTGACATGTTTCTTTTACTCTGATGCTTGTATGAATTTTTGTCTTTACAATTCAATGAATTTTCCAAAATATTTACTTGATTACTTTTCATTATGTGTGTCTGTCACAAATAATTTTATTTGTAGACATTAGTCTTCCTTCAGAAATTGTTTTCTTCCTTCATTTTTAATTAGTTTTTCAAATATATTTGTTTTTCCTTTAATTATACTAATTATTAATAAGAGCTGTATATGTTATACTTTTTTTCTGATAACTTCCATCTCTGTTCCTTTTTCTCTGTATTCTGGAACATTTTTTTTCCAGCTATGATCTACATCAATTATTATGTTTTTAGTAGTTTCAATTCTCTATTATACTAATTCTAATTTAGTTTTAGGTTCTGTATCGATGATCTTCATTCTCTTAAGTTTATTCCTTAGACATTTCAGAAACTTTTTCATCTCAATTTATTTTATTATCAGCATATTTTTATATCTTATTTTACAGTACTTATGCTTTAATTTCCTGAAGAATATGTTTATGCTGCCTCAAATGTTCTAGTGATAGTCTGTTTCCTGAAGTAAATCATTTCGCATATGTTTTATATAGCCACCTTTTACATGTTTGTCAAGATAATATGTCGATTATCAATTTATGGCAGATTCATAACTTGAGTCAATAAGTAAAATGTTTTATATTCTTTCATCAACCATTACCCAACATGCTAATGATAAAAAAAAAAAAGGCTCTAGGTTCTAATCATTAGATTCAAAAGAACTACTAAAAGGAAATTAAAAGAAATATAATACCTTAAAAACTGATTTTTCTTTCCTGTTTAAAATAAGATAATGGAGTCTGTAAACAATAAAAAGAAAGTGGGGATAGGGTACGAAAAAGAAGTGAGAGTTAATAATAACTGTGAAACTTTCTATGCTGGGAAAGTAAGCTGATGGAGGCTGCAAGGAGAGGCCTTAGTTCTCCCCTTAAAGTTCTTACTGCCAATGGTAGAGGATGGGGAATGAAAGAGCAGAGTGAACTTAAATGGAATTAGGTTGTGGGCTCAGATTCAAATTATAGTCCATTCTAGGTAACATTGTTTGTACTTCAACTCTAGGACTTTGAAATATTATACAAGCTAGATTCATTTACTTTATTTTGATTCAGCTGTTTGTTTTTTTATCACTATTGTTTGTTTTAATAGTTATTCATGTTTAGGTGAGAACATGCCTAAACAATTTTAGTATTTCCCAGAAAATAGTGTAGGTGAATTCTTGTAGCCCCTCCCTGCAATTTATATACAAGAGTTTATTTAAGACATAGATTTCATATGTTCAGTCATATAGCAATCTGAAGAAAGTTGGGTACTTTCAGCAAAAAAAAAAAAAAAAAAAATCGTTTTAGTTATATTTGATTCATTTTGTGCTTATCGTGACTATTTTGATTTTGGTGAGGAGCCAGTGGAGGGATTGAAAAACTCTCCCTACTGGATGAGGGTTCTGCTGTTTCTGAATTGTTCATTTGCATTAAATTTAAACAACAATACTGAGGAATTAGGTTAAGAGAAAACTGAATTTAGTGGGTCTGCATGTATTGTCACCTTTCCCACTTGAGCTGCCTTTGTGATGTGGACTTTTACAACAGTGGTTCCTTGTAAGCTGTTTTTCTCATCTTTTCTGTGGTCCAACCATATCTCTATAGCCCTTCTGCTTGTAGAGAAGGGTCTCTCTCATATTAGTATAATCTCACATCACTATTAAGAATCTAGGTTAAAAAGAGAAATAACCATACATTTTATCTCATGGCCATGTCTCGTAGTAATATGAGGAATGTTAGCAGGGCCTTCATGCCTCCGAATTAGTCCATATTATAGGGATTTGCTGAAATCTCATTATTTCCTACAATACTGCTCTCTAGATATGGCAATGAAGCATTTTCTCCTAGTGTCTTCCTTTGATTTGGCTCAGTCTGAATTATCTGGAGCATGTGGTTGGCACCATGCCATAATTTCAGCCTTGATGAAAGTTTTCCTATTTTTCTTTCTCTTAATTCTTTTTAGCTGTTTAGATCAGTTTCTTCTATGTCATCTATTACACCATGATCTTTCTTAGAATTCCCTCCTGCATCCTTTTTCATTGTTAAAATATTTATATAACCTACCAAGACAACTGTGGGAAAACAAGCAGGTCTGGAGGAAAGAGATGGGCAAGTTGCCTTAGCAACAGCATCTGGCAGTAGCAGCTAGCTGAGGCTTGCAGTGCTCTGATAGGGAACACATCAATGCCAGCTTCACAGAGCTGAGAGCAGAGTAGTTCCCTCAGCCTGGATCTATAACATTTTGCTTGAATTCCATGTTACTTTAATGTCCTCATGACTATAAGCCAGGATGTGCTGTTTGACCTGAAACAGTTGTACTTATCACATCACCACACAGAAAAACTGCCGGGGCAAGAGACATACTTCTGGCTCTGAAGAAAATAAGCTTGGAGAAGTACAATCTACCTTGGGTGAAGTAATTATAAAGCTTCGGAGAGCAATCCAGAGCAATAAACTGAGTTCCCAATCATTTACCATCCTGTTATAATCACCTTCGCTGTGATGTATGATAAGTCAGCAGAGCTGGCTATGGCAGTCATTCCTGGAGTAAGACAAGATTAATACCAGAGCTTCACAAGTAAGTGTAATCATTCACAGCATGGAGACAACCCCCCTCCACACTTGAAAATAAGGGTCATGTAAAGAAGAGGGCAATCCAAGTCTTGGAGTAGAACAAGTAGCTGACATACTCAAATATCTATACATATACTTTCGTTTAAATAAAAGCATATTCAATCTTTCTCTTCACCTTTCTGGGGGAATATGGTATTCTTTTAGTCCTAGCAGGAGTGACAAAAACTCCAAAGTAAAACTTTTAAACTGAAGTTTGAATAATTTATACTTTTAAAGTGAAAAAAAAAGCTTTTCCTGAAAATCAGATTTTATGCAACTGTGTAAAATTCCTGTGTGTATATACAGGCCATTGAACACTTCTTACCATGAAATTAGCTGCTGCAATAGACTTTCCATATAGAGAGATAAAGTACAAAATGATCTTGGTTTTCCTGAGTAAACTATAAAATTAAATTATGATTGTTGAACCTTTCTAGTATGTTAAGTTAAATCTAGGGAGTAATTTTCTTAATTTGCTCATTAAAACTGTAAAATATCTATTGAATATCTACTCTACATTAAGAACTCTCAGAGTCTGAGACAGAGAGTTGAATAAGAAATTTTCACAGTAGATGAAAATAACTGCCATAACTAATAATTACAAGAGAATGAAGTGACCAGCTGTCCCCAGCTTTTAAGAGAGGCCTTGCAGAGATGACATATGGACTGGGTATAGAAGGATAATTTGTAGTTCATGGGCAGAAGGTCATTTCAGGATTACAGCTAGAAAGAATAAAATGAGAAAAGGAATAGATATATAAAAGGCTATGATGAGCTCAGGGAACAGTGAATTCTCCAATGTTACCGATGTAGAGTACGTGAGGAGAAGTACTGTGAAATTAAAATGAAAGGGGATCTCAAGCCTAATAATGAAAGACTCTGCATCATAATAGAGAGTATTTTATCTGGCAGGCAAATGGCAAAAAGAAAAAGGGAAAAAAAGTATTTTTAAGCTAAATACTGGCATGAGCAGATTTTCATTTATCATAATATGGGCTATAGAAGAGTGTGAGATTAAATTTAAGGAGAAAAATTAATTTAAATCTGTAAACATTAAAACATTTTTACCAGCAAAGTCATATTTATTTAAATGTTTTTGTTTAGTTTTCCAGATTCAAAAAGTAATAACTCATCTTTCTATTCAATTAAATAACTTTTAACGTAAGTTAATCTATATCAAGAGACATCTGAAACATACATGTCAAAAGTGAGTGTTTCGGAATGTTTCACCATTTTAACTTGATATTCTTGATTATTGATTTCTGTTTATATTTAGATATTTTATTGTCTCCTTTTATGACTTTTTGTTAAGTGTCTGGGGGAGAACTCATTTGTCTTGTGGAATCAAAATAAGAGAGTTTTCTGCTTTAAAAGCGATTGGTTGAAACTTGAAAACCTACCGGTGGTTCCAAAGATAAAGATAATCATTTCATCAGATGGGCTCCCTGAAAATAAACCCCTTCAGAATAGTGCATTTGCAGGTTTGCTACCACTCTCTGTTAATAATATTCCACTAAGTCTATTTGATTTTTGTTTTCCTAAAATGGTTTTTCCAATTGCAAGAAGCAGTACATAGTTATAATAATGCAAGCAAGTTACACAAAGCAAAAAATAATAGTCTTGTCATACTCACTTTGAACTCCCCCTCCTGCAATAATTAATATCAACAGTTGATATCTAGCTATCTAGCCAGTGTTTGTTATATTTTCCAATTTTTCTCAGAAATATTAGCTAAAATGTCAAAGTTGAAAACAATAGATGGAAACTACCCCCCTAGAGAGAGAGAGAGAGAGAGAGAGAGAGAGAGAGAGAGAGAGAGAAGAAGAAGGAAGGAAGGAAGGAAGGAAGGAAGGAAGGAAGAAGAAGGAAGGAAGGAAGGAAGGAAGGAAGGAAGGAAGGAAAGAAAGAAGGAAGGAAAGAAAGAGAAAGAAAGAAAGAGAAAAGAAAAGAGAAGAGAAAGAAAAAGGAAAACAAAAGCTGCAAAGTAAATCTGAGTTTGATAATCTGGTCTTTTGCCTCATGTAACCAGATAGCAGGGTTTTTAAAGGAAAGAGTTCTTCCGAACAATGAGTTGCTTTTGGTGGGGAGTGCTGTAGCATTTTCCCTCAATTCTCCTTGTGAGATGGCAGAGAGCTGCTTCCCTACCCTTCAAGCCAAGTGGAGAGGGCTCTTAGACTGAGAATTCCTGCAAAAAGGGGAGATTGGTACGAATTCTCCACTGGCTGCCTGATAGGCTGAAGAAACATTTAGACCCTCACCGTTATACCAGATGGAGCTCAGTGAAAGCCTTTGGGTGAACAAAACATGATTTTCCTGGAATCCCTCAACATCAACAAGTTGCCTCTGTTCTTCCTAGGGAATTCTTCAGGCAAAGCCTGACCAGAGCAGTTGCTTAATGGGAGGACAAGGGAAGAAGGCAAAAGTGGAAGCAGCGTGGCCCCTAACATTTGAAAATTTGCATGGGCCAAGTGGCCTCTGTGAAATGCAGCCTGGCTTGAGCTGTCTTTATTGTATTAAGCTAAAATAAAATGGAGACCAGGCTTGAAAAATCCCTCAAGCAGATATAACAATTTGAGCCACTTAATCAAATGAAATCAGCTTATTTCATGAACATAAGCAAAACTTAACTTAGGTTATTGTTAAGGCCTCTGATAATCATGAAATAAAATGACACCATCTTCCTAAAATGGTATATTATAATTAGTTTTAACCAATGCCTGCTGTTTGGACACCCCCACTGCAATAACCAATTGTCACAAGGGTTAAACAACGTCTTCTTTTTCACTTTGTAGTCCATACTATAATGTTATGCCTCTGAACTTCACATAGGTTTTGGATCTGAAGACACTCAGTTTGTGAATTGTTTTGTGTGTGTGTGTGTGTGCAGTAAATTCAATACTATTTTACTGATCTGGTTTTCATTTTGACAAAAGCAACTAACCAGGAGGGAGTCTGGCTGATATGGGAACACCAGAAATATGAAGCCATGGATGGTACCATTAAGAACAGGAGCTGACGTAGAGATTGTAGGGAGGCCACAAAAGATGAGCCAGTGATTGGTTCACTGATGTCAGAGAACTGTGCCGTGCTTACGCAACTGCAGAACTTCAAAGAAGCTACATATCTGTGCTCAATGCAAAATCATGGTCACATCTCTGTAATACAATACGAGTCAAAGAGCAAGACCCAGAAGACTATAGTCACGTGAGCCCCTATGATGAAATTCAAAATCAAGCAAAACTAAACAATGTACTCATTAGCCATACAAATATATGTGATTATTCTTTAAAAAAAAATGGCAATCGTAAAATTTAATATAGTTATCAGTTCTAGGAGAGAGGCAAAGAGACAAACTAGACATAGAAGTTAATATTATTGTTTAGGTTTTTGGCTTGAGTAGTGAGTGTGCAGATATTCAATACTAAAAATAAAAATGTGATCAATTTTATGAAATATGACAATATTGCATAAACCATGGATTATAATCAATTTCCATATTAAAAGTTGTCAATTATTCCAGATGTATTATAGTAGTTAGTATTAATAAAATTTTATATAACTACACCAGTCATAAATTGAGACATTCAGATTATGTGCTGCCCACCAGCTTTCCCTCAGTCAGCCTTTACCCTCAGCTTACGTCTGTGAACTCAGGGTTGTAGCTGGAATATACTAATTTCACTTATTTGCCTCATATTAATTTTCCATTTGGTGAATCATATTGGTTGAATGACTATTCCTTCAAACCAGTCTTGCCCGTTATGTTTTCCAGAGATTGCTCAAAACCTGTTCACTGGTTTCCAGACTTATATAGATGTCCTCGTATTTCTTTGATTATTTATTCACATTTTAGAAGGTGGAGCAAGTGGAGACCACAGACTAAAATCACCACGTTTGTAGCAGAAGTCATCTCTGTGCAAGTCTTATTCGTTTTAGTTTTCTTTTTCATAAATGCTTGATTGAATAGATATAAGAACTAATCAATCATTATTGAATTATTATTGAATAGAAGTTCTTTTCTTTCCTTGAGTTCTCTTCCTTCTCTGGATAAATCTATTTCAAAGAGGTTTTTGAACTGAAGATACAAAATGCCCCTCTGCTGTTACTGTTGTTGCCTATTTATTCCATGACCCTGTAAATTAGGAAGGATTAGAAGGCTTCCACTAGATTCTTCTCCAATTACTCGCACTGTTTGTGGTGGGTAAGGGAGGTAGTATCATCAATCTGTTCTCTTGTTTGCACTCAATTTGAGCCATGGTATTAATATATGAGAAACCCTTCAAATTACATTCACGTAGGGCCTTCCTGCTGTTTCCTCTGGCAGGTATGCGCTTCCCCTTCCCCAGTTATCTGTTTTCCTAACTACCCCTCCTCTTTTAAATCTCTACTCTATTTTCATCTCAATGACATCTACCCTCGCCTCCCTGTTGATACCACAACTGCATTATCATTCCCAGAGTTCACACACTCCTTATCCTGATTTTTCTTGTGCCAAAAGACTTAATTTACTCTCCAATATACTATATAACTTACTTATTTTATGTTTGCCATTGTTTTCTGAATTCTCCAATTAAAGTGTAAGCTACATGAAGGTAGGCATCTTTGTATCTTTTATTTGCTGATATATTGCAAGCATTTAGAGCTCTACCTCACCTCTAGTGAGCGCCCAATAAAATAGAATAGAATAAATATATGAAGTTTGTAACATGTTCATGGCAGCTTTCCCACTTTCTAATGATGCTGCTTGCCTTTTAAAATTTTATAGTGAATACTCATTTCAACAGGACTCTCGAGTGGGAGAGTTGTATCTTCTTAATAGAAGAATTTTCATTGCCAAGTAACCAAAATGAGTTTACATTGCTATCTTATTAAAATGCCTCATAATTTTATCATTTCTAAGCAGACCTAAATGACCTTAACATCTGGTAAGTGCCTTCCTTTCCTAATGGAAAAGCACAGATTAAGCAAATTTATTATCAAAGTAGGATGTCATTTCGTTAGAGCAGGAGATGTAAGTTGGAGGGCTTTGCCTGTGGCATCAAATAATGTTAGCCTGATGCATCAAGCCTTCCTCAAGGAGAGACACACAAATATTTGTGCTGGTTCATTAGGGAAACCTCTTCCAGGCAGAAGATTGCAAATAGACTGTGATTTTCTGCTCATTCAACCTGACATTTGCAAATGTCTTGCAGACCCCTCACCCTGTTACCACAAAGCCTTGCTTGGTTAAGGTGGCATTGCAGTCATGCAGACTAGGGGATCTTGATTGAATTTTTAGTATTTTCTAAAGTCTTTGATAACACAGTTACAGAGAGCCTCATGGAATGTGTCATTGCTGCAGCAGGACGATCTCATGCATTGCGTTCGCATTCTCCTCAATTTCATTTTTAAAGGGTAATCTTAACTTTCATTTGAGAAAGGCACCCTACCATTGCATTCATATTCTTATGACATTTACCTACCTTAAAGCGTTAGTTTGAGGGTCATATCGCCTAAGTGTTAAGAAATGCTCTAAAAAATTGTTATCTAAGTATAACGTGGCATTTTACTTTTTGGTTATTGATACCACACCTAACATCTGTGAGAGGAATTTTTTTACCCACCATATAAGTTGACAAATGTTTGAAGAATCTTGATTCATTTTGGTTATAACTAATTCTATTTCAACTGTTTGAATACCTTCAGTTAACAAAATTAAATTACAATGTTTATTACTTTGAGCAGATCTTTCAATTTAAAGCATAAGAAATTCAGCTTACAATGGAGATATGTCCTGATAAACCCACCATAAGTTGAAAAAATCATACGTCAAAAATGCATTTACAACAGCTAACCTACTAAACACCATAGCTTAGGCTAGCCTACCTTAAACAAGCGCAGAACACTTACATTAGACTGCAGTTGGGCAAATCAAATCACTGCTGCTGCCCAGCATCATGAGAAAGTATCATACTGCATATCGCTATGCTGGGAAAAGAAAATTCTAACTTTGAAGTATGATTTCTACTGAATGTATATAGCTTTCGCATCATCATAAAATCAAAAAATCTTAGGTCAAACCATTATAAATCAGGGACCATCTATCTTTTATATTAAATGACAGTTATCTTATGATAATACATGTATTTAATATTAACCTAAAATTTTCTGAGCAGATGAATGAACATTAACAGCTCTTACATTTTCCCTCTTTTAACCTAAGAGCTGTTTACATTATTTTTAATTTCTAGTTACCAAAAAGTTCGAATAAATATCCCTGCATTTTATATTTTTCACATCATTTACTATTTCACATTGTGCTTATTGTATAGCATTTGGATGTCAGCTAACCTAAATAAAAGTGCAAGCATAACTACAGTTTTATGTGTATATATATGGATCAACTTTTTGTGGATAATAGAGATTTAAAGTAATAAAACTTGTCATCACAAATGGAGTATTTTATTCTTGGTTAGGGAACTGAAATCCCCAAAGCTCTCTGAAGTAAGGGCATTGAAAGTTTCCCAAATAGTAAAAAAGTAACTTGAGAAATGAAGACTCATTTATGAAATTGAGTGATAAGATCTTTATCTAAACTGAGAGAAATGGCAAAAGCACGCTATTTCTCCAAAACTGGAAATATGTAAAAATGACCAGAGATATTTAGTAAATTATTTTTGCAGCATGAACTTGGACCTCAATAACATAACCTGAGATATAAAAAGTGCCATGAGCAATATTATCTGTACGTTGATGAATAAGCTGACATCAAAGATATCTCTAAGGTTTAACTGCTGTGCTGTGTTGCTGCTTTAGGTCAGAAAGCTTGAACTTCTTGCTTTCAGATCTTCTGAAATGTGAAGAGATCGATAAAAATGTAGAAAGTTATTCTCATGATGTTCCCTCTCAAACCTTATGAGAAATTATGGGCAAATATATGTGCTTCCTGCTAATAAAATGAAGTCGTGGAAACAAAGTTTCCCATTATCATAATGTATTATATAGCTGGCTTCACATGTGGGATTATGTGCCTGTGGGCACATCTGTATGAAAAGTGTCAGAAGAGTTTGACCCAAGTTCTGAGAGCTACATAAGACCATTATTTCTAACCCGAGTGGAATAGAAGGGGGTAAAGCATGCCCAAGGAAAAACCAATTTAACTGCCTTTTGTTGTCTTTCAGATAAATCAAAAACCTTGATTGCTGAGTCTGAACATCTTTTAAGTACATTATAAAAATGATAAGTAATATCTGTACTTGAACAGGACATATCTGGATGATACAGTTACCTTTTTGGAATGTCTAGCTGTAAACATGTAGGAATAAACCACATATGATTATATGTGACTTGGAGGGAGGGGCAGGGATGGTTTATTTAAACTCAGATTTCCTAGAAATATGTATCTTTTGAGTCATGTCGCTGAATTATTTTTCTTGTATGTTTGGTCTGATTTGCTTTCATATAATTCTAGCCTTAAATTTAAAGTGAACAAGTAAGGTTCTGTGGTAAAATAGAGCAGCATTAGGTCAAGGAATGAGAAATGAGAAATATCTGTTCTTGATAAAACATAAGGCTGTAAGTCTGGAGCAATGGACTTAATCCCAATTCTATAATAATTAGTTGTTTGAAAAAGAGGTTACTAAAATGAACTTTGCCAATCCCTACATATGCTAAAATAAGATAAAGTGTAAAAAGACTCTGAAATTCTAAATACAAGATTTTTTTAATTCCTCAGACTCTTTGCATTTCAGTCCTGATATACTTTTCTATTAATTTTTTTCCTATAGCCAACAATGGTAAATATACTTGATATCAAATTCATTAAAGGATTTTATAGTATATAATGACTTGTTTAGAAAGAAGACTAGGAAACTAAATATTAAAATATACGTTTTTGACAATTACAGTAGTTCCTCTAAATGATAAATTGGTTATAGAATGAAGTTTTTAGACATGTGAATCTCCTTTCGCTTACCTAAACTTGACCCATTGCTTTGGGCCGTCTGAGTAAATGTGAAAAATGAGAGGAAAATGGAGAGAATCCAATGAGAAAGAGCCAGAAGAAACAAAGTAGGAGCAGTGGCACTCTGCAGAGATTTACACTTTCTAAGAAGTTGGGAGTGAAATTAAAGCTGTTGAAAAACAAACCCAGTTGCCAATGCCCTTCGAGTCCTGTTGCCTAAGATACAGCAATGAGACATGCCAGGCATATTTCTTGTGACGGAATACAGGATTAGGTACTGCTTATGGATAACTGTAAACCCTCAGATGTCTGTGTTATCCAGACAACACTAAGTACCAAAGCAGCAGACTTTTCATTACCAACTTGCACTTTGTATGCTCAGCTTCGATAATCCCGATGGGATAATTGATTTTTACCACTACTCCTGAGTTCTGTTATGCTGCTAAAGATAGCCTACACGTCCTCTTTCTTTTTTTTTTTTTTTTTTTTTTTTTTTGCCATCAATTTTTTAAAAACATTTATATCAACTACTTCTATCATTCTTCTGTCAATTCAGCAAGTTTTAAACCAAACATTCGGGACAGAAAATCTCTTTTCCACTTATGACAGAAAGTATTGAATTATTTTGTGATGATTGAAGGGGTTTCCTGTTCTTCCATGGAGCCAGGAAAACTGAAGCTACATTCTGTATAGCAATGTAATTTCTTTTAAGGAGACATCATTGCATAATAGAAATGTATTGAGGGATGGAGTGAGAAACACTTGTGTTTGTGTCCCAGGTCCGTCTCTCAGTAGTTGTTATTTACCATTCTGTCTCCATAGCCTCATCATAAAAATGGAGATACCAGTCAAATGATTTTCAAAACGGAGAATCTAAAATGAGGGCAGATGAAAGGGTTTTGTAAATAAATGGAAATATTATTTGGATACTAGTTATTTAATTATATCTAGTTCATCTTTAAAATAATTCTTATCGATTCACCGATATTGTATAATATTACATCAAATGCATCATCCTTAACTTTCAAAACAACTAAATGCAGTCAACTGAAATACATATCCATTATTTCAAGTTATGTGAGGAAGGTGTTTTCTACATCTCCCTGCTGGTGGAGACAGACCTTGAACCCAGGATTTCCAAAGCCAAGATGGGTTTCTTCATTTAGAACATTGTACTTCCCCAGAGGGCCTGTTTTATTGGCTGTGTGATGATAAGGATAGAAAATGCCACAGGTCTGGTGGGAAACTGCAAAGTCTCATTACATTAAACTGAGGAAAGAGGCAAAATTCTCCTGTGTGAGTACAGAAAACGGAGAAGAAGCAGGAATGACCTTATCTCTGTAACTGAGCCAAGCTGACTACAGCCCACTGACTCTTGAACTGAGCCAATAATACTAATCCTGGTTTTCGTTTAGTAGCCTTAGGAGGCAATGTCAAAACCCCCAAATCACTGGATAGAGTAGTTCAACTTCCACTTAATGATATAGAAAATTAGAAATAATGTTGGCTCAACCCTAACAAGAAAGACTGTAATAATCTACAAAATCATAACTATTCTTGAACTCTTCAGATGGCTGAGGTCTCAAGACAACCAAGTGGTCTGAAATCTGAGACTAATCCGTCCAAAGAGACTGCAGTGGCTTTCCTGCCACAAACCACAAGGAAGAGATTTCAAATCTCCTGCGGTATAAGAAGTACAAGTTAGTAGTCGAGAGATGGTCGTGGGAATGGGGAGCACAGCATAGGGAATGCAGCCAGCAGTAATATAATGGCTAGGTGTAGAGCCAGAGAAGAGAAAGAACAATCAGGGGGATCGTTTTATAAACTATATAAATGTTTAACCAATGTACCGTATACCTGAAACTAATAATAAAATAAAATTCAAAAAAGAATATTACCTCTAAAATATTTAACAAATGGCTCAAATTTAAACACTGAGCAAGGACATTGAGAAATTGAAGTCAATGCTACCTTGAAGGTACCTATAGCAACAAGTAAAATAAAAAACTGTTCAACTTCTGACTAGATTACTACATATCATATGCAAAAGACCTATCAAAAGAAGAGGTATGCCCAATTCTAGGCATCAATGCTATACACTTCAATATCTCCTGTTCTACACTAATCATAGGAGTTCAATAAAAACTATAAGAAAAAGAAGCAGAAAAAATAGCTCAGTCAAAAGACAAAGCAGTTAATAGCACCAGACTCAAAAAATGACCCAATTATAGGAACTATCACAGAAGAAATTCACATTAGCTCTGAATAATATGGTAAACCATTATATGGAAAAGGTAAATGTCATCACATGAACATATGGGTGGTTTCAGCAGAGATAGGGAACCCATTACAAAGAAACAAATGGATATCCTAAAAATAAAAAGCATGTTAATAGAGGTCAAGAATGCCTTCGATGGACTCCTCAGTGGACTAGACATAGTCTAAGGGGAAAAAGAAAATCAGTGAATATAAACGGAGGGTATAGAAATAACCAAAACTGAAACACAAAGAGAGTTTAAAAATATAGAGAGAGAATCCAAATGTTATAGAACAACATCATATGGCTTAACAAACATTTACTGGAAATCTCAAAAAAGAGGAGAGAGCAAGAACAAGGAAGAAGACGTATTTAAATCATTAATAAAAGAAATTAAACCACACATCCTCAGAGAACCTCCAAACAGGATAAGTATTCCCCCAAAAACACATCTAGACATATTTAAAGTGCTAAAACCATAGATAATGGGAAAGTCTTGAAGGCAACCAAAGATAAAAGACACATTGCATACAGAAGAACAGGAATGAGAATTATCGGGTCAGAAACTATGTAAGCCAGAAAACAGTGGAATAACATATTTAAAGGTTTTAAAAAAAATAACCTGCCAACCCAGAATTCTATACAGAGCAAAAATATCATTCAAAAATGAAGGTCAAATAAAGACATTTTTAGACAAACGGAAGCAAAGAAAATGTATTTCTAGCAGATCTTTAATACAAGATACGTTAAAAGAAATTATTTAGCAGAAAAGATATATTACACAGAAACTAAGATCTAAAAAAAAAAAAAACTCCAGAAATAGTAAAATGAAGATACACTAAAGTATATTTCTTTTTAATTGAAATAGTATAAAGCAAAAATAATACCAATGTAGTTTGGGTTTATAGCATACGTTAAAGTAAAATGTAGATAATAAGAGAAGACAGGATGAGAGGGAAGAATTGGAAATGTGTTGTATAAGGCTTTTCTGCTATTTATAAAATGGTTTAATATTTTTTGAAATCAGGTGGTGATTAATTAAAAATGAATATTATAAACCCTAGTCTTTAAAGAGGCCATGCAATTCCGAATAAAGAAATTAATGTAATCCCCTTGTTTTCAGCTCCACCCTTCTACCCTGCTTCCCGCTATACGTACGTTTCCTTAGGTATAGCTCATTCCATCAAATTGTCCTGAGGTAAAAAATGGGAAGCAACATAGCGTAGTCATTAAGAAAATGGAGACAGACTGCTTGGGTTTGAATCATAGCACCATCACTTACTATATGGGTGACCTTGAGCAACTTAATAGTTCTATGCCTCAGTTTCCTTATCTGTAAAAAGATAATGTTAAGACTCTATTATTAGGTTTATTATAGAAATAAAAATATTTTTTGTAAGGCACCAAGAATAGGGTCTAGCACCAAGAATAGTGAGTGCTGTGAAAGTACTGTAGTAAGTGTCATATAAAGAACTACTCTATAGACAAACTTTCAACTAATCTTCCAGTTTTTTGGCCCATATCTCATACTTCTCACCCAAAGACAGAGGGTTCTGCAAATAAACAGAACTTACTAGAAATGCTCTTTTTCACTTGTTTTCTCAAGGCTGGTATTTGTTCACCTAGTCCATGTTCAACATCAATTGACTAGTCCGAGCCCATGATGTACAGGTTGTTAAATATTTTAATATCATCCTTAGGGAAACCCCTCTACAGGCTCTTAAATAATAGCTTTTTCTCCTTTTTTCGTTTTAGATTTCTAGGCTCTGCACTACTTCTCTATCTGATTTTTTTCTTCCAAAAACTTGCATAAATGCTTTGTCTGCAGTTCTCTCTCCCATTCTCATTGTCCATTATGGATCAATAAAATTTTTATTCATGGACTTCCAATTTAGTAGTGATTTAGTGGTGATTTTTCTGTTTAGCAGTAATGATTAAATATTTAACCTGAAATCAGTGTATATTATTTTTCTTTTCTAAAGCTTCTCAATATCAAATAGGAGAAATGGGGTCTGTTTGTTTAGACACATGTGGTATGTGTGTGCTCATATGTATGTATTTGTGGATTTCATGTCAACTGCAAAGTCTTAGGATTTCAGGGCTAAGATGACTTGTAGTGGTGAATTCACTGGGCTCCAAAACCCTTTTCCTCTCCTTAAAAAGAAATGTTCCTCATTTGTTGGGTTTATATATTGCTTTTCCACTTAAGATTATATTTGAAGAAAAAGTTATTTGAGGAAATCACTAGTTTGACCCTTTGTGGTTACCAAAAGAACAAAAATGGTATAAAAGTATGATTATGAGTAAAGATAGTAATGGTACATTTCCTGTGGATGTAGGAAATGTATATATATGATTCAGTCATGTGGGAAATACACTGGTGGTCCCCCAGGAGTACAAACTATCTGCTTGATGTAATTGGGCACTTGAATGGATACAAGTTCAAACCTATTAATCCCTTACAGTTGATATTTCAGGATGAATTAATAAAATATGGCGTGAGAAATCTGCAAAAGAGCCAGAATCTAAGCGAGGAGAAGATTGGTGTATTCTACCCTTCAAAAGAGAAAGAAAGACCACAAGGCTATTTGAAACATTCTTGTTCCATTAAGAAACCTAAACTAATTACTATAAGTATTGGTAAAAGCCCTTAAACTATGTCATGCTGACATGTTTATATTTTTAATATTATATCATCTGTTTTCTCGGTAAACTTTTTTTTATTACAAACCTTCTGGCAGCCAGTTTAGGGAATGTTACATGACACAGTGGGCAGTGGTATAAATAAAGAAGCAAAGAACATACATAGACTTAGGCACTGAAACCCGTAGCAGGGAAGGAAAGGATAGCACTTCCTGCTGGTCCTGGTGCACTCTGAAACGCACAGTCAGGAACACTCAGAATTGTGCAGTTCTCCAACAGAAACTCATGCTTTCCAAAGTACTGCTTTCTTTATAATGTCAGCAAAAATAAAACAGCTGCTGGGACAATGATCAGTAGATATTATCAACATACTTAAAAATACAAGTTTTTTATTCCACTCTCTCCCTGAAAATATTGAGTCAGCATCGAATAGCAATGTGCACAGGTCAGCAGGTGATCCCTTAATTTTAATGGATTCGTTTGAAAGAAGAAAGTGTACAGTGTCTGACATTAGTTTAGCACATGACTTTCCTTTTACACTGAGCTCCCCAGAGGAAAGGGAGAAATAAACAATACCTCGGACCTACTGGTCCTGATTAGATCCAAATTTTAAAAGCCTTTTCTCATCGTTTATCATGTGATTGCTTCTATTACTCTTTAGTAAGAGAAAAGGAAAGACAGATCACAGGTGATGTCACTGACTGATTGCTGATATACTCTCCTACTTTTTCATTGCTGACAAAACAGAAAATATGAAAATTTGCATGGTAGGGAAAGGTAAGATTATCAATAAAAATTTTCTTTTAATGAATTGTTTTTCAAACTAAAGTTCATAGCCCAACAGTGGATTATGGAATCATTTTAGTGGCTTGCAACCAGAATTTTTGTTGTAATAAAATAGAATTAAATTGAGACACCAAATAGCATCTAGAATAGACTAGAATAAAAATACATCTCGAATGTATGGAGTAGTAACATTTCTTAAAACATTTGATGTGTGTTTTATGAACATGTGTTGCATCAAAATGTAAAATGTTTTATAAATCATAAAGTCATCTGAAAATTCACTCTTTAGAGTAATTACCCCTAAATAAACTGTAGCTGAAATGTATTAGCAAAAATTGTAGACTAATTCACATAACTATAAAGAAAACAACATAACTATAAAGAAAAAGGATTGGCAAATGTTTTTGTTCTTTCCTTGAATGAGTAGAAACTTTTCCACTATATTGTAATATCCAAAAACAAACTTAATTATTTCTAACAGCTCTCTTTTTCTTAAGTGAAAAAAAAAAATTAAAGAAAGAGAAAAGGAAAGACAGACAGACATATTTGTGATTTTCCAGAAGCTATCTGGGAAATCACAAAGATATTTTTGCCTGTAATAGATATCCTAAAATCTTTATTAATTTTTTTCTAAATTTAGAGTTTTATTTTGGGAATACAAAATCAAAACCACTTTTACAGATTTGTCCACTTGGGCGATTTAGAATTGTAGGTGACTGAGAAACTACTTGGTTACCTGTTAAATCAAATTGACGTACAATATTCAAAAATAAACGTGAATGGTAACGCTATTGTAAAGTATCTTAACTCTTCCATAAATAAAGAACCTTAGTTCCTTGTGTTTTTTTGTCCTTTCTTGACTATCAAGGACATAATAACAATGATGCAAAGCATAGAAAATCATTCTAATAAGAAACAGAATCTCTTTTATCTAGGCATATTACACAGATGGTAAAGAACAGCTATCCATATTATAGGTTAAGATTTTGATTAGCATACCAAGGAAGCAGCTCATAAAAAATTAAGCAATGTTCCTAAAATTTTAATATATCTTGTGGCTTACTTGCATACTCAGGTATTCTGAACCAAGGCAAATAAAATTCACTTCCAGATTGTCCTTCATTATGTTCTTTTGTATACTAGAACAGACTGACATTTCACTTTAGAACAGTGATTCTCTCTCAGTGGGTCTGCAAGATCAAAACCATTTTTGTAATAACACTGGGATGTTGTTTGCCTTTTTTACTCTTCTTCCCAGGAATGTATAGCAGAGGTTCCTAGAGGCTACATAACATGTGGTATCTCAGAAGACTGAACACAGAAGCAGATATAAGAATCCAGCTGTCTTCGGTCAAGTAAACATTTAAGATTTTTGCAAAAATGCCACTCTGATCACAATTTTCTTTTTGCTCTGGAAAAGAGTTACTTCTTCAAAAAATAATACTTTGTTAACATGAAATGAGTACACCTTGGTTATTTTCAAATGAATTGATAAATATGTATTTTTAAGTTTTCCCTAAATTTTAATTTCTGACTGTAATTTTGATAGTTCTAATAATACTATACCCCACATAAAAGAAAAATTTTAAGGATTCTAAATAATATTAAAGAGTGTAAAAGGAGCCCAGAGACCAAAAAGTTTGGGAGACACTGCTTTAGAAAAAAAGTACTCTTTTCCTTAGGAAAAATAAAAAGGAATGCACAGTAGAATTTCTCTGTCATGAATGCTTGTTGTCTCATAGGTTCATATTTAGTATAACTTCTACCTAAAGTTACGGACTTCTGTTTCACAGATTAAATCAGAGGGTTGGTTATTGAGAATTGTCTATCAAACACCCGCACTTTAAGACTTGTGAAGCTCATGAAAACAACACACTTTCTATACCCACACACATTCTTTTTAAACCTTCTTAAAGTGGGAAAAAAAAAATGAACATATTTAAGTAATATGATCCAAGAAATAATCTTCCTGTAGCATATAAAAATAAGCAAAAGTATATAACTATTCTTAGTAATTGATGTTTAGTATTCTATTTTACTTAGAAAGTATCTGGATATCCAATCTTATTTCATGTTTTTAAGGAGATAAATCAAAAGGAAATATTTGCCCTGGAAATCCAACTAGCAAATTAAAGAAAATATGAATTAACAATAACAAATAAAAAATTTGGTAAAAACAGGTAAGAACTTTTGTTTTTACGAAGCCACTATTTGTCATTCTTTCCCCCAAAATATTAAAAAGCTGTACAAAATTGACAACATAGTAGAAAAAAATAATTGCTATAGTTTTCCCAAAAGAGAGAAAACCTGAAAAGATCAGTAAGGAAAAAAAATTAGAACTATTCAAAAATTTCCTTCAAACTATACTCTGTGGTATACACACATGAGTGCGCACACACGCACGCACACACACACAGATTAAGTAAGGCAAAGTATAAATTTATATAAATATAAACAATACTTTAGTCAGTCAGTCAGGCTCCAACCTGGGCTAGCCCTGTGCACTTAAAAAATAATAAATTCCATCTAAAGCTAATGGCCGATGTATGATTTATAGTAAATATATTTATATCATACTTACAGTAAAGCTTTTAAAAACAAAATTAAGAACAAACCAAATTTCACCCAAATTACCCTTCTCTAAGCTATTCTACTGGTCGAAGATACACTTGAGGAAATGTTTCAGAAAGTGTAAGTTAGAGAGCGAGGGAGAGAGTTGGAAGCAGAGATGGAGATGGAAAGAGAGAAGGAAAATAAGAGAAAAAAGACAAAGACATAGGTTCTGATTGGAGGAATGTAGGAACAAGAGATTCTAGAGATACAAGATTTCTGCTTTTACCTTGAGAAGAGAGATTCCTAATGTGTAAAATAATCAAACTTTAAGGAAGGTGTTCAGTATATCGGGGAGTCTTAAATGATGGATGTCCACTGCAGTTTTTCATTCATAATTTTCACCATTGTGGGTTCATGTGATTCCTATTCTTTCATTGTTGTTTTTGCAGTGGAGTCTCAGGAAACAGAGAAATTACTATACCTTTTTAGTCATCCTTCCATTTTACTCCTATTAAAATAATATGTATACACATGTATGTAAACATATATATGTATTACATATTATGTGTATCTATCCATATATCCATATACATGTATGTATATATTATATAGATATGTATATATATATATTATATTATATATATGGAGGTGGGAGAGAGAGAGAGTAGTGTTAGCAAAAATTATTTTATTGAAAACAGGTACCAGTGCGGGGCGGGGGTTGTTTGAAATGAGCTAACCAAAGCTCTTATGCTCCTGTGGTGTCCTTCTATAACAATTCAGGTTTTTCAATTAACAAATTTAAAGTGTCAGGGAACATTTTATTTTAGGCAACAGTTACTGAATGTCATCAGAATAAGCTCCTTGGACCTATAGCAAAAAATAATGGAGGAAACATAGGAAACATCTTTGTGTCTAACTTTGGGCTCTGCGCTAAGTGGTAAAGAGGGACCTGTGAGGTTTAACATGGTGTTAATGTTTGTCCTTTATTATCTTACGAAGTAAAAATTTTTACCTTGGCTAATGTTAAAATCTGCCTTATAATATCTGCTTCAACTCCCTTCTAAATGGTTTTCTATTTCTTATAAAACAGGTTTTTTCCCCTAATCTATATTATATGCAGAATCTTCCCTCCCATACTCCTAATTCCAGTTGTCTGTTTATGTAAACACAGTCTCTTGATTTCCTTGAAACTCTGCTTCATATACAGCACCTCATATTTGTTTATTGGTCACCGCTCTGTGAAATACTCTTTTAGGCTCTGGAAATACAATGGGGAGGAAAAATGAACAAAGACCTCGCCCACCTGAAAATCACAATCTCATCAGGAATCACAAAATTAACCAAGTCATCCCACAAATAAATGCAGTGTTACAAATGTTATATTTTCTATGTGTAAGAGGCACATTGTGCATGATGAGGAGAAAGGTTGATTTTAGGAGGTTAGATGTTTAGAGAAGTGACTAAAAATATTTGCTTGATGAACCAGCATTTGGATAGATAGTTGAATGAAAATAAGAGACAAGTACATTCCCTTAAGATTAAAAACAAAGATTTAAAAAATCTTTAATTAATTTCTAATATTATGTAACATAATTTTTTTTTTGTTTATATGATTGAAGTACATAAATTCATTGCACTAAGCGCAAAAGTTTGGTTTGTCTTATGAATCTATTACCATTTTACAAGATCTTGTTTTTTGATTATGTTTTGCTCCTTCCAGGTTGAACTTATATTGCTTCCTTATTTTATGAAAATATATATGATCAGGCTTTGAAGGTAATTCCATCTCTTTACTTTGAATTTCTGAATGCAGCTAATTAATTCACAACCTTAATTTGGCAAGGTCAGTAAATAGCACAAGAGATTATAAACATCTGGATAGAAAGTCTAAGACCTTTGAATTAAAGTGTTTAGCTTTCACTTGATATAATCTTAATAAATAAAAACCCTAAGCTATTTGCATAAGTGACATGTCTCAGAACAAATTGATGGTGGATGTATGATAAACCGCTTGTACGCATTAAAGTTCCTGATATTTACTGGAATTAGGTACAGCAGATGTCACATTAACATTTGGCAAGAAAAAGCCCATGTGAATGATTGGAGAAAGTAAATAGGCTACAGGGTTTTAATAGAATATGTGTATACACCAGAGACTTCAAAAAATTATTAAATATTGAAATATATAAACTGACATTGTATGCAGTAGATGTATTTGGAATAAATGGGCCAAAGTAAAAATCAATGATTCATAAAGATGGGGTTTTTCTCCTCCTTTGTAAATCCTAGAAATATGTCCTTCACCAGAAAAAATATCGATCAATATTTGTTAGGGATTTGTAGAAAATGTTAGAAAAATACTAGGAGTACTATTCAAACAGAGAAATAACTTTATTAAATATCTGATTAAAAGACCCAAAATACACACAAATACTTCATTCTCTTTATCATTAGAAAATTCAAAATTTCCTGAGTATCCACAATGTTCTCTATATGGCTAAAGTAAGTTCATGTCAACATTTGGATCACAAAAGCATTAGATTAGATGCAGGGCAACAGTACAATAGTTGAAAGAATGTAGAATGTGGAGTAGAGAAAATAGAGGGTTATACCAAATTCCAGCACTATCTGGTTGTGCACACTTGGACAAACCCCTTAACTTTTGTGATATTCACTCAGTTATAAAATGGCTACCTTACAGATTTTATTTTAATATACTTTCAAATAGTCAAATTACATATATGATGATAATGACAATTATAGTAAAATTCGAATCAGTAATGGTTACAGATATATGGAATTGGGAAGAGAAAATAGAGATAAATGGATTATAGAATATTACACTGGAATTTGGATTCTGTCCTGTCTTGAAGAATGGATATGAGTTGTGGATCAAGGGTATAGTAAACATTGTATCGACTACTGTCTCCAACTCCTTGAAGTAGCAACCATATTTGTAAGTATTACTTTCCCCTTTAGCTTGAACTCATTTGCCAGAGTTGAAACTGAGAAAAGAAAACCAATTCACATGGCCAAATACAGCCCCCTCTGGTGAGATGGGAGGAGTTCAGCTGAACAAAGCTGATCCACGCTTTAGGAAATGTGAACTAAAGGCCAGAAGTTAGTGTTAGGGGAGGGAAATGAACCAAGCAGCAAAAACACTGTGTAAATTTCATGCTCCCAGCTTTGTTAGATAATGAACAAGGTACATAATCAAAGAGAATGAAAAAGAGAAAACAAAGAACTACTTTAAAAAAAAAAAAAAGAAAAAGAACATGTGGCCTATATGAGAGAAAGAAAGCTCATACATTGCTGCTGGTGGGAAAATAAAATGATAAAACCATTTTGAAAAACAGGCAGTTTCTGCTAAAGCTGAATATATTTGCTTTTTCTACAACTCTGCAATTTTACTGTTGGGGTATTCACAAGAAAAATGAGTACATCTAGCCACCGAAAAATGTGCAAATGTTCATAGCAACTTTTCAAAGTGGTTGAAACTAGATGCCCATCAAGAGGAGAATGGATAAATTGTGGTACGTTCATACAATGAAATACTACACATAATTAATAAGTGTCCTACTGATATATTCAAAAACATAAATAAATATTATAATAGCATGTTCAGTGAAAAAGCCAGACATATAAGTGGATCTTCAGTAAGATTCCATTTGTATTGACTTCAAAAACAGACAAAATTAATCAATGATTACAAAAGTCAGAATTGTAGTCATCTCATGAGAGATATAGTCTGGGGGACAGACACAAGAGTATCTAATGGAGTGCTAGAAATATTCTATATTCTCTGAGTAATGGCTACCCTAGAATAAATATATATAAACAATCGTAATTGTTAACATTCAAGATTAGTGTACATTATATAACGGTTGACAAAAGAGAGTTCTGTTTCCCATAATGGCAAATATGTAACTCAGTCCAACTCTCCCTTTGATAGTAACTGGAAAAACTGGGGCAAAAAATATGAAAGTACACTCATTTGAAAGTACGGGAGAGCTAACGAACCTGTAAAAAGTTCAAGAGCCAAGATCCAAGAGAAAAAGGAAACTAGGAGATGTGATCTCAGAAACTGGAACTGCTTTTTCTCTAAATGTATCTACTGATTTAAGTATACACTAATATCTGCTGCATAAATTCTTGTAGAGACAGCTGAAAGCATATGATACTGAACATAGTTTTTTGTTGTTGTTGTTTTACACCTACAGCACCTGGTCTTCCTAGGTGGTCTCCCATCCAAGCATTAACCAGGCCCAACCCTGCTTAGCTTCCAAGATCAGACAAGATTGGGCACATTCAGGGTGGCATGGCTGTAGATCTGATCACAGTTTTCACAGGGTGTGAGGTATGTAGGAACTCTGTGTATTATCTTCATAATAATTCTACGAGTTTTTGTTTCCCTTGTTCATCTGTTGCTTTCAGTTTTTATTCCACATATGAGTGAAATCATATGATTCTTGACTTTTTCTGACTTATTTTGCTTAGTGTGATATTCTCAAGATCCATCCATGTTGTTGCAAATGGCAGTATTTCATCTTTTCTTATGACTGAATAGTATTCTATTGTATATATATCTACCACAGCTTCTTTTCCCGTCATCTATTAAAAGATATTTCGATTGTTTGCATTTCTTGGTCACCGTGAATAATGCCACCGTGAACATCAGGGTGCATATATATTTACAGATAAATGTTTTCAGAAATCCCCAGAAAAGGGATTGCTGGGTCATGTGGTAATTCTATTCTTAAATTTTTGAGGAACCTTCATACTGCTTTCCATAGTGGCGTGCTGTGTATAGGATTCCTTTTCACCACAACCTCTCCAATGCTCGTTATTACTTGTCTTGTGATGATAGCCGTTCTAACAGGTGTGAGGTGGTATCTCACTGTGCTTTTGATTTGCATTTCCCAAATAGCTAGTGAATTTGAGTATCTTTTCATATATCTGTTGACCATTGGTAGAAGTGTCTGCTCAGGTCTTCTGTCTATTTTTTAATTGGATTATTTGTTCTTTTATTGTTGAATCGTATGCGTTCTTTGTATATTTTGGATATTAGCCCCTTATTGGAGGCGTCGTTTGCAAACATCTTCTCCCATTCAGTAGTTTGCCTCTTGTCTTGTTGGCTTCTTTTGCTGTGCAAAAGCTTTTTAGTTTGATATAGTCCCATTCATTTATTTTTGCTTTTACTTTCCTTGCTTTCAAGGTCAACTTCATAAAATCTCTAAATTCAAGGTCCATGAGTTTAGTACCTATGTTTTCTTCCATGCAGTTTCTTGTTTCAGGTCTTACATTTTGGACTTTGATCCATTTTGAGTTCATTTGGTATATGGTGACAGACAGCAGCCTAGGTTCATTCTTTTGCATGTGGCTTTCCAATTTTCCCAGCACTATTTATTGAAGAAGCTTTCCTTCCTCCATTGTATGTTTTTAGCTTCTTCGTCAAAAATTATTTGCCCATATATACAGAGGTTTAGTTCTGGGCTCTCAATTCTGTTCCATTAGTCTATGTGTCTGGGTTTTTTTTGTCAACACCATGCTATTTTGATTATTGTCACTTTGTAGTATAATTTGAAATCAGGCAGAACGATCCTGCCTTGAATCTAGGGACAGTAAAGAGGATTATCAAGCATTATCCTGATGCTGCTGAGACTTGCAAAAGGCCCTTTCAGTTTAAGATGTTAGAGGTCCATTAGAGGTCTGATGTGAGGAAGAGAAGAAGAGGTAACTGACCCAGAAACAACAATTAAAAAAAATAAAAGGAGAGAAAAGAACACAGTACAAAAAAAATTACCAGTGAGGGTAACCACGAATCTTAGCTATATATTTAAAGAGAACATTATATATATACATATATATATATATATATATATATATATATATGTATGTATATGTGTGTGTGTGTGTGTGTGTGTGTATATATGTATGCATATATATATATATATGTATGTATGTATGTATGTATGTATGTATGTATATATGATGTGATGGGTAGGAAAGGGGTACTCCAAAGTGACTGAGTGTCTTTACGTTAAAGGATATAGGGATCTCCTCCAATGTAAACAACTAATAGAACATAGGAAGGCTTCAGACTAAAAATACTTGAGGACTACAGTAGCATGTGGTTCAAAGTTAGTCTATACTTTTCATCCCCCTCATTTGGATAGTAATAAACCCTAGATCATATTCAGACTAGGAGTTAAAAAGTGAAAGCAACAATGGGAAAAAAAAAAAGTCATCTAGACCTAGGCATGGGAGGAAGATAATTTCAGTAGAATCCAGATAGATCACAAACACACTCTTTTCTAGCATAAATGTACTCAAAACAATTCTTCTAGAATTGTTATGGCCATATTGGTTTTAAAATAGAGCCTCTTGCAAGCATAAATAGTAAGTGCGAGATAAAGCAAGATAAAATTATTTCTTTATCTTGCCATGCCCTGCAGCCTTAAAACTTCCTAATCAGAATCCCTCTAGAGGAAGATTTTAAGGGGTGAACTAGGGAAAATGAAGCCTAAATATCAACAAAAAAAGACCAAAAAAAAAAAAAAAGAAAAACTTAGAGCTAACTTTTCTGATAAATTATAGAGAATGTACTCTTTTATTGTATTCAGACTTGCAAATGAAAATCTCAGATCATATTTTCATTTTCACCTTTTCTGTATTTCCATGAGGAATATCTGGCATTTCATTTCATTTTATCTCATTAATAGTAATGAGTCAACGTGAAAGAATTGGGTTTTAAATTGTTCATTACTGTTAATGGTATCGTTGGAGGAGGGCATTTTCTGAGTCTAATGATGTCAGCTTGTTTATTTTTTAAAAACATGATTTTTCCAGTATTCATATCAAGAAAACTTCTGGGAAAAATAATTTCATAAGGTTAATATTAAAATTCTTTCACAATAAACTTAGATTTTTTTCTAATTCCCAAATCAGAATTAATCACTGTGTGTCCTATAGCATTCGGTCATACTTCTAATAGCGTACTTTTTGATCTAACATTATTATCTTCTTTCATGAACATGAATACCTCACCCATTGTATTATGAACTACTAGTACACTGCAGTAAGTACATAAAATAAATATTTTCAAATGAATGGAAAATAAGCTTAGTAAGAAATATATAGTATTTTACAAGTAACTATGGGGGAAAATGCAGAAATAAACAGAATTTATTTGTCTTACCATCCTAACATATGCACATATTTAGTTGGAGCATAAAAGGATTCAGTACACGATGGAGCTGGGAGAAGATATCAACCCTCGGAGACATGTAAAATAGTTAATGCACAACTAGAATATTAAATATCTGATCATGAATCTTTTTTTCCCTAAATGCATGTGAACCAAACCACCCAGGGAAGATAAAAACGTGAAGCATAATGATGTTGAGGAACAAGAGCATATGAGACAAAGTTGTGGGTAATTGCTTTAGACTGGGAGCTATGCAGTCTTTTTTAAATGATTTTCAGCAAGTGAGTACCCAGGGGAGAAAACTTTGCAGTCATGGGACAAATAACTGCTAAAGGGCCTAGAACCCGTGGATAAATCAGTCACCAAGATTGGAACCAGTGTGGTCATAATTTAGCAGAGAAAGAATAAATCTAACTTTTCCTGGAAAATGGGGCAAGAAGATAGAGGAGTAGAACACCAAGATGCATATGGACGAGAATATGACCTCCCATGCCTCCTAGGGTCTCTAAATCATAAAGACTTTCAAAATCTCTTTATTTCTTCCTTGATATATTGTATGATGGTTAGAGATAATGTGATTGAGAAAAATCCCAAAAACATAAGCTAAGAGTTCTAGTCTTTTCCTACAGGTGCATATAGATGGAAAATTAAGGACCATTTCCTATGATGGTCACATGGAGCCCTTGTCTCTTGCACAATGTGGGTATGGCTAGACTGCAAACTTGTGTTATTATCCAATATTTTTTAGAAGAACAAATTAGCAATAATATCCTTACTAATCGGCCCAATTAAGGAATGATCTTTCAAGTTTAAAGGTGGAATCTCTCTCAGTGCATAAAATTGAAGCTGTTTCTTACACAATATTAGCTGGATGACTATTACAGTGTTTATATTGCCAGAAAGCATTTGCACTTATAGTTGATGAATGAGATCTCCCCTATTTCATCCTCCATGAACATGGAAGTAAAATTGTTCCATAAGAATAAAATGTAAAATCAAAACAATCGATCAGAGCACAACTATGCAGAGTCCACTTCATAGAGAATGGCATTAAACCAGCTGAACTTGGTAGCAAATTTAAAGGTTTGTGATGGACGGTGGGAGGAAGTTAACATCGAAAGCATAAATAAGGAAGAGTTATGGAGACAAACTTTGACAACGTCCATCCATTTTTCCCCCAAATTCCTGCGCTAATACCCTGAACAACTTTCAATTCGATTACAATTATGAGATGGACATATTGGATATCAACTCTGATGCCATTAAACCAAACATCTCAAATAGATAGCCTGATTTTGACCTGAAAAACATGTTGTGTTTGGATAATGCAGTTTTAAAAATCGAATTAAAGTTTACAAAATAGGATTTTCCCCCTAAATCAAAATTTTGGACTTCTTTTGAAAAATCAGTTCTGACAACACTGGGAAGCACTTCTGTATGATACGACACTATTCTTAGGAGTATCTGCAGAGTGGTTATCTCCTTGAGATGCGATTTGCAAGCCCCCAACATTCATGCACAAGGCCTGCTTTACTCATTTATATTATCTAGTTGGCCATTAAATATCGATTTCAAATCCTTTGAGCCAATCTGAACTCCCAGAGGCTTTTGGATAGTTCCTATGAACAAAGACAAATTATCAGCAGCATTATTTCCATTTAAGTTTTTATGAGAAAACCAACAGACACATAATTGCGTGTTCAAACATAGTATCTTTAAAAATGCAAAGTTCGTGATAACTTAAGCATGTTGAAAGTATAAAATAGTCAATAAACAATAATCCTATATATTCTTCTACTAATAACTTCTTACTTTGTATAGCATGGTCTTTTATTACCGTATATGAGTTTAACAAGTAAGGAAGTGATACGTATAGAAAATAAAGTTTTTTTCATACTCTTTACAATCATAATAGATTTTCCATAGAAAATCATATTTAAAGCTAATTTTGATTAAGAGAGTATGAAAGCAAAGAAAAGTATTATTTTACTAATGAGTGTGGAGGGACAAGGGACATATATTTTGGGGGGTGGGAGTGGTGTTGGGAGGGATATGAGGCATTTGAGAGACATGCATAATGGAGATTTTTCTTATTGGGGAATATTTCAGTTTATTGGAGAAAGACGTGATGAACTAGTGAAGGAAATGATATAATATTTCGAACAGAGACACAAAATCAATGCCACTTTGTTTCTCTTCTGTTCATATATTCTTACAATAGTTCCACTCCTGGGATACATAGTGTGTTCAGTAGTCCTGATTCTTGATCCTCATAATATAATTCATTATTTAAAGGAGGGACAGTGTTATAGACTCTGCCACTTTGGCTTGTTAACTTGGCAAAGGTGAGACTATGGATTGAGCTTTATGGCAACTATATCCAGCTATTGACCAGTCTGTTAACTATGGCACAACAAGTTGAAATACACTCTTCTACCATTAAGCACGTATGCTTCTCTCAGATATGCTTTCCTTGCCTTCGTTTCCTAGAGAGTTGGGAAGTGTAGCATTATACTTCCTCTTCTGACATTCCATGATCAATAGCATCCTAATAGTGCTATTTTCTCAGACTTCTCAGAATTTACAAAATGTTCCAAATCTCTATGTCCTCCCAAATTTAAACATCTACATATGAAAATAATAAAAATAAATAAATCTTACATGCCAGAGAAATAGAACCATAAACTTGTAGAATGTCAGGGAACATGATCAAGGTAATGCAGAATACCAATTAATTGAACAAGAGGAGAGGACCGTGTAATCTCTGAGAATCTTCACTCTGAAGGTGGATCCTCAGAGAACTGAAGCATTGCTCAAATGCTGAGGTCTGGGTTTTCAAATAAATTATATTTAATAGTTCCAAAGATTTGCACTTATTTTTACCTGAGTCCACTATTTCCAAAATGATCAAATTAAAGATAAGGTTGTATCCCAGATATCACAGTTTTCCCTCAGAGCTAGAACTGCTAGAAATGTAATAGAACAAAAATATAAGAACATAAATAAAAAGAATTTCTAAAAGAAACTCATGTTCATCACAACTGAAATGCAAAACTTTCGTTTAAATTATATCTGAAATGTTTCTGGTAAAACATTATTGAATATAATTCTTTTGGGGAAATATTTTCATTTAGATCCCATAAAAGGTTAACTGATTTATTTTTTAAGTTTCTATTTTTAATGATGCCACATAGCATTTATCTATGATCATCTGGAAACATACTCCACAGTTGATATATTTTACTATTTGAAAACTCATGCATGTCTTTTGAACTGAGCAAGGCAATCATGCATCCTATTGCACACAATATTCCATGGAATTTTACTTGCTCAAGAGAGCAGCCATTTTCTATACCATATTACCCTGCTTCCTTGTCATACATGATTCTGCCAGGGGGAAGGCACCTGGCCCAAGAATCACTATTCTATAGTTTGATGAATCCAAATGTAAAGGAGATGGATGACTTACAGCAAGGCTGTTTCCAAAATATATAATACTGCTAAAATTGTCCAATCATATTCTCTCTTTCTAGGCTGTGAAATAGAGATATAAATACAAATAGAACCAGAGAATCGTTAGATGGAGAAAAGTTGAAAAAAATTTAGAGAAGCAATGCAGAGGACCATGAGGGCCCAGGAGTAAAGAAAGAGTAGTTTTGACTAATCTCTTTGTACTTATTTCTTCATCTATAAAATATGGATGTGATCACAATATGCCTACTTTAGAGATCTGTTTCGATAATTGATGAGATAATACTTGTAAAGCTCTTAGCATAGTCTGGCATATTATATGTGCTCATAAAAATGCTGTACACATTACATTATAGTATAAGAATTGTTTTAACTCTGTCTCTATCACTAGGTTCTGAGCTTTTTGAAAGTAGAGACTCTCTTATTCATCTTTGTATACTCAGTCACTAGCCCAGTACCAAGCACAGTGCTTAGCACATTGCAGGTACTACAGTAAACGTTCATTAGATAAATGAAATGAAGACTGTTTTTTTCTCCCTTCATCCATCTTCCTCACTTTTTTCTTTATACTCACCTATCCACCTCATCAAATTTGAAGGCCCTAGGAAAACTGGTATGTTCAAGTAACTGAGGTTTAGTTCACTTTTAAGTGGTGTAAAAGTCAACCTGACTTTGCCTTATTTTCTATACTAAAATTACATATACCTCACATAGCCCCAATCTATAATATAGTTGAATCAGAAACTCAGAGTATGAAGGACAGATGGCATATAGGCAAGGCCTGTGTTTATGAGATGAGAAAGAATAGTCACTATTTACCAGATTCCCAGTAAAGATTTCACAAAACACAAAATTTAAGAATTTTAGGACTTGAAAGACCTTTAGATTTTATCTGGTTCCTAACTTCAGTTTTATAAATCAGGAAACTGAGATGTAGAAAGAAGAAATAATTTATAACCAGAGAGCTTGAGACTTAAATGACTTCTGGTGGCTATAACGATCCTTCCTTTATACCCTACTATATAGCAATATGTTATGCATGTTTATTATATAAACTATATGTAGTACATTTAGACTATTAGAAGAGTAGGACAAAGTGGAAACTCATGGCCTTAGATTTAACTTTATTCGAGTTTAAGCAGCTGCCTAGTATATCCTTTGGGAGAAAAGAATTCCAGCAGTAATGATGCTCTCCTTGTCATTGTCTATAAATGTACTAAATTATTTATTAACGAATATCACAGATGTCAACCAGAACAGAAAACTAATAGCTTATAGTGCTTTAATTTATTTGATTTACACACATTGTCAGAGACAACTTTTATGGAGGAACGTATAATAATTAACCACTTGTCAGAATGGCTAAATGTCACTATAAAATAAACTAGGAATCCAAATCTCTTGGGACAGTTTTGATATGTCACAAGTTCTCCCAGGAAGGGAGAGGAGACTTTTGAAGCACCATGTTTGCAAAATGTAGCCAATGAGCAAGTTAACAGAATCAATAGATTTCACTTATGGAATTAAGATTAATTGGCTAGGCAGAATTCCAGGCTAGTAATAGAAAATAACAAGTAGCTGAATTTTAAGAACAATGTAGATAAGAATGGATTATTTTAGTGAAGGGTCAAAATTATAGTTAAATAGATGGCTTTAAAAAATCACTTCTCTCTTCCCTCCTCTGATTTTTCTCTCTACCCCCTCCCTTTTTTTCCTTTCTCTTGTCTTTTTCTTAATTCTCATAAGAACTCCAAGGATTATCTAACCATTTGTGGTGCTTTATGCATCACGTGATGTCTCTTTACTTTCCGTATCTCATAATCAACCATACTAGAGAATCATTAATTTTATAAAAGAAAAATGTTTCTTTGTTACATTTTTATCGTTTTGTTATTTATATCATATTTTAGCCCACTTGAGAGCTTTGCTAAAGTAGTCACTTTCCTTTAGTTCTAGGACTATTCATGAATTTTAAGAGATATTGATTGATTCTTAGGTGGAACATGTCAGAGATAAAAAGTCTGGAGACTTCCCATGGATAATGTGTTCCTCTGTTAAGCTATAAAATGATGTAATGCTGCTATGTTTTACACTACAATAATTATTTCTTTTTAAGTGCATGAGGGCTAATAATTTAAGTTTCATTCTCTCCTCTTTGCTTTTTATTTTTTTATTATATAACTGTAAAAATAAATTAACGGATGAGTTAAAAGGGATTGTGCTTCTAGCCATGATGGAGTAACGGGCAGTTGTTACCCTCCTTCCAAAAACAACTATAACATTGGGTAAAATACATGAGACAATGGTTCCTAAGCAATAGACAACAGATATGGTAGGATAGCAGACCTTGAGAGAAGGGAAACATATAAAGTAAACCACAGGTTTATCTTCTTTGTCTGTATGAGATAACTTTCCAAACTATGATTCAAGGAATGAAGTTAAACTGAAACTCTGTATCTAATTGAAGATACAGAAACTGAAATAGCTGGAATTTGCAGGGCATAAAGCCAGAAGTGAGGAGCTTGCATGGGTTTGCAAGGAGTACAAAAGTTGGAATGGGTGGTTTCTAAACATTTATGGCCATGGCTGGATTGCTTAGGTACAGCGTTAGGTTCCATGAGGCTAGAGAGAACTCCCTGTGGGTTCAGTCGTGGGGCTGTGAGGTAAATGGAGATACCAAAGCTTGTATGTTCTGAGGCACATTGAAATTACAGTCCAGTAATAGTGAAATAACTTCACTGACAACCTCAGGCTTTCAGTTGCAACTGAGGACAAGCCATACTTTAAAAATAAGATGCAAGCTCATTTGGTTGATTAAGCTAAAATTACAATGTAATAAATGAATGCTATTAGATAGATACAAATAGACAACTAAAGGCAACAGGGTTCCCTAGGCCAAACTGCTGCAGTCTTTTGTAACCTGTTTACTTACATAGTGCAGAGTAGAAAATGATACTCACACATACAGAGGAAGACTATATCAACAAAAAGACAAAAGAGAGTGACTCATTTCACCTGGCTTTTCCTACTAAACTGTTGTCTTTTTCTGACTGAGTGGAAAATGCCAGCCAGAAATAAAACAAGGAGCATATCAGTTGGTGGTGCATTTATAAACTCACCTCAAAAATCCCTATTTCTGACTGATTGTAGCCATATTTTATGATCTAGTCTTCATCATCCAAGGTGGAGTTCAAAGGTGAATTTTTGACTCTCTACCTAGTTACACAGTAGTTAATACTTTGGGCTATTGATCTCAAACATTACCATTTATTTGTAATCATACCTAATTTCAAGAAAGAAATTGCCTTCCTGCAGAGGTAAAATAGGATATTTAAAATGAAAACATCATGGGCAGCATTCTGCAATGTAATTGCCATAGTCATTTATAGTACTAAATCCCGTGTAAAGTCGGGTACTATAATAAATTCCAGATATTGGAGATATTGCTGTCATAATTACAGAATTAAGAGGTAAAAAGTATGTTGAATTATCTGAAGAAAATCATCCTTGTGCAAATAACAACAGCTGTTCATACTTCTATGATAAAATCCTTAAGCCACTGCTCAACAGTCTTTATATGAATAAACTTTTTGTTTCGATGATTATTTTTTTCTGCACAGCTGACAAGATCGGGCACACAAATGACTGGGATTGGTAAAGCTTATGTTGGAGAGGAAGCAAGAAATACTTTATTAAACTTAAAAACAGACCACTAGAGAAGAGAGATAAAGAAACAGACCCTTGATCCTCATGCTCTTTGCTTTAATAAAGAGCTGCAAGGGAAGGGTGTAACCTGATTCTCCCAGTAAACAGGCTTTACACAAATCTGTGTAACTCAAGAGTCCAGGATCATTGAACATGTTACCTGCCCTTGTGCAAATCATATATTGTAGGCCCTGAAACTGGGCCAAATTTACTGTGTACCCATAATGTACCATTTAATATGGAAAGCTTCACCAGAACCAAGCAGTATTTAGAGATTGGGTGACTTTTATAATAGCGAATCTCTTTGGTTTGAAACTAGTCCACATTCCAGTAATATTTCTGCTTCCTCTGCATGGAGAGCTCAGTCTTAGAACCGGAGAAATAAATATTGAAATAATGACAAAATGGTTTACTGTTGGAGTTTCAGCACCCTCAGTCCTCTCAGTCTGTTACATAATCATGAGAGCAGGCCACCTCAAGCTCCAGTGGTAAGAAGGCAGATTAGTGCTGGAGAAGAATAAACAACATTTTTCTGCATCATCTACCAATCCTGCCACAAAAGCATTTTTTAAAATATACTTACTACTCTGTAAAACAAAATTTCTATTGCGAAAACTTTTAGCTAGATAAATGATAGATGATAGATAGATAGATAGATAGATAGATAGATAGATAGATAGATGGATAGATGATAGATGATTGATAGATGATGATGATAATAGATAGATACATAGATACATAGATACATAGATAGATACATAGATAGATAGATAGATAGATAGATAGATAGATAGATAGATAGATAGATAGATAGAATAATCAAATGCATAGATAGATACACAAACAATTGAATAAATAAGTCCAGTGTTTATTTGGAAGACCTTTTCTAGATGTCACATATAAGTGATATCCCTATTTTCATTTGTGCTTCAGCAAAAGAATATGTTTGGGGCCATCCCTAGGAAGTACATTGACACTGATGTCTATGTGTGACCTGTACCCAGCTAAGACCTCTAAAATGAGGAAGGACAATATAATGATGCTTTCTAGTCACTGCAGCATATCATCCTGATTTCTTAGTATCACTTTTCATTATCTGTTTTCTCATGTTTATGTATTACCTGCCATTTACAATAGAGCAAACACTTCTATTTTTCACTATGATACCATACTTAAAAGATTGCTGGCACATAAACACTCATTAAACATTTGTCAGAGGAAAAGATTGGTATGCTCAATCAGTTCTGAAGAGGAATGGCTCAAGGGCGGGTGAGAAGAAAGATATCTATATCCGAGATATAGAGAGCCTTTAACCACTTAAAATTTCCTAGCTTATTTATGTTATTGTAAATAATATACCTTGCTCCTCTTCCTCACTAATTGCGGGTTAAGTCTTGGCCATCTTTGAAGATTTCTCAGTCCAGAGAGATTGCACTGATAGAGGACACGCTGTAATTAAACTCCTTTGGCCGGGCTTACACAGATGCCTAGTAAGACGGTGTTGTTTTAGAGTAAGTTCTTCCTAAATTCTTTCTATACTCTTTCATACACAAGTCTGATTTTTCTGGTTGAGTAGAACTGAGAATGAGTACCTAAACCATAATAAATTCTATAAATTAATGCCATCCTGTGGAGTAACTAAGGACAGCCAGCTGACCTTCCCTGGCCACAACCTCTATGTGTGGTAATAATGGTTGTAGCATTGTGTTGAAACTCACTTCAGAAACCAATTGCTTTTAAGTAGGTTGAATATAAGCCTAGTAAAAATAATTTAAAATCCCTCTTTCTCTAAAACAATGTAACAGTCAAGGGTCTCCAGAAAAACAGACCAATATATATGTGTGTACATATATATATGTGTATATACTTGTGTATATATTATTTATATATATATGTATACATATTTTAAGGAATCTTTGATTATAACTTTTAATATTTCAATAATGGATTCTGAGAAAAGAAAAAATGTTTGCCCAACTAAACAGCCACACCAACACTAAGATACACCCTATTTTCAGTATTTGGATGTTAAAATCAAGGTAGTTCCTTGTTGCTGCAGTGTAGAATGTGATGGGGAGAAGAAGGAAATAGAGCTTGAAGTGCCTTCTCAAGCAGAAGCTTGTAAGACCTAAAATTATTAAACTCTTAGAAATACAAGAGTACATCTTCGTGACCAGAAAGAAACGCCACACCCATTAGCAGTTACTCTTCATTCCTCCATTCATGGGCATTTGGATTGTTTCCACTTTTTGGTTGTTATGAATATTTGTGCCCAAGTTTTTGTGTGGACATAGTTTCAGTTCTCTTGGGTGTATGCTGAGGAGTGAGATTGCTAGGTCATATGATAACTCTGTTTAACATTTTCAGGAAGTACTAGATTTTCTCCAAGGTGTTCAAAACATTTTTCAATGCCACCAGTAATATATGAGGGTTCCAATTTTGCCAGTCTCTTCAATGTTTTTTTATTGTGTTTTTCTGAATTAAAAAAAATTAACCATCCTAGTGAATGTGAAGTGATATCTCATCGTGGTTTCGATTTGCATTTTTCCCAGTGAATAATAATGTTCAGCATCTTTTCATATGCTTATTAGTCACCTTATGTCTTTTTTGGAGAAATGTTTATTGACATCTTTTGCCTAATTTTTAATTTGATTGTCTTTTTATTGTTCAATTTTAAGTATTCTTTTTATATTCTTGATGCAAGTCTCCAATCAGATATTTGCAAATATTTTCTCCCAGTCTGTTTGTAGTCTTTTCATTTTCTTGATAGTATCCTTTGAAACACCAAGTTTTAAATTGTGATGACAGATGGGTCAATGAAGTCAAATCTAGAAAATGGTGTACTTGTGAGCAAGCATGAACAATGAAAGCACCTGATGCAAAGTCTGGCTAAGAAAAAACTACTGTCACTCCTCTTCCTTTAATCATCCTGATGTGGCATGTTGCATATCTGCGCTACTAGCTTGAAGCAATCTTTAATCCATTCACCATCTTTTGTCAGCTATATAAAGTCTGCTTAGTAATTGGACATGCTATTTTTGACACTTTTATATAGCCAGCTTCTGGATATAATATGTTATGAATAAAGAAATGTATATAGTCTCAGAAATTTCTAAACAATACCTTCATTGACTAGTACTGAAATCCAAGTGTAAGGATTTACTTACCTTGGTTCTCCCCAAAAGTTTTAAAAAAAAAAAAAAAGCAGAAAAAGCTATTCACTGCTAGGGGAATAAGAGAAGACATAGGCCCACTCCTAATTTCATGTCATGTAAAATTTAAGGTATTGGCACACTTTTTAGTATAGTGCTTCCAGAGTTCAACACAGTGCTTAGCACAGAGTAGATTCTCATCAATATATTCTAGTGAACATAGTATGATTGCATATACATTTGTCAGTATATACAATACTAGTGGTGATGCAGGACAGGGCAAATTCCCCCAAGTGTTGGGGAGACCAAGTCCTGCACTGAGAGAGAAGAGGGTTCTTGGTGGAGAATGTAGAAGAATTAAAACATACACTGAAGTTAGAGTCAAAAGGGGAATTTATTAAAGAAGGGTAAAAGCAAAGACTAGAGAAAGCAAAGATAAAGAGCTAAGACAAGGAAAAAACCCTAAGTTGTATCTGTGTGTGTTGGGAGTGGGAGGGGTACAGTTTATATATCATGCTTTAGCTCCTGTGAGTTACAGTTTAAGAATTTTGTTTACTCATTTCCTTTGATATTGACATACAGTGAGGAAAAAGAAGAGTTTGTAGTGTGAAAGGCCTGCTGGCAGTTCCCAGCCTTTAATCCATAGGTTTTCTATGGTTTTAGCCATAGAAAATGAAAGATTTTATTTTGTGTAGGGAGCCACTTAAAGACACTGTTTTTCCTGTTTCCCCTTCACAGCTGTGGGAAATGGGTAGGTAGCAATCCCTGCACAAATCTTCCCTTGCTCTGCGGATGTCCTGGCCTGGCTGCAGAGCTGATCAGCATAGTGCAGTCTCTGAATGTAGCTTGATTTAACATTTTAGTTCTCTTGCCTCTTCCCTACATTAGTGGCAACCTTGTATAGTATCCTTTGAGAATGACTCCTGAAAATATTATTGGAGATTTATTGGAGATCATATATAATTTTCAAATTTATAGTTTTGTAAAAAAAAAAATCAAAGCAAAATGAAAACCTAAGAATCCAGCAAGAGAATTTTTAATGTATAGTACATCTCATAATGAAAAATTGGATAAAGAAAAATAATTGTAAACATCAACTCCCCATTACTTTACTTTAAAACTTATTAGTAATATTTTAATGAAACCACCAAGAAAAATATAAAAATACTAAAAGAACCATCAGAAAAAGTTTAAACAATCTTGGAATGGTAAGGTTTTTCTAAATATGAGATAAAACTCAGAAGCCTTAAATTCAATTATATAAAAATTAAATAATTTATATAAAATATAAAATTACTCCATGGAAAAGCCCAACATAAGCATTTTGAAAACATAAATGACAAACTGAGGAAATATTTAGAAATTTTATTAGATACAAGGGATAATCTTCCTGTTATGTAAAATCTTCTTCATACCAACAGGATATAAACAACCTACAAGAAAAAGGAGAAAAGATAAGCTCAAGGAAAACAATATACAAATACATCTTGTTGGGAAAGAAAAATAATTTTCCCTTTACCCTCTTAAGCTCTTGGCTTAGAGCCCCCTATAATAAAATAATAAGACATTAACAAGAGAAAAACAAACAGAAGTTTAATGACATGTATACCTCCTGTACATATGGGAGATAACCAGGAAAACTGAGTAACTTCCCAAAATGACCCGAGTCACAACCTTAAATACCATCTTCAGCTAAACAGAAAAGATGGTTTCTTTTTAGAGCCAGAGAGGGTGGCCAGGTATGGGAGGTTACCAGGAAAAGCACAGTAAACAAGGGTGTGATTGTTATGCAGATTTAAGTCTGAGCCTTCTCCATTGATAGGAATTTCTAGAGATTTAGTCTTTCTCTTCTTCCTGTTATAGAAATGGAGAGTTCCCTCATAAATGTAAATGTATCTTAGGAAAGAGTAACTCTTATTTGGTTTTCAGAACTTCTCCTGTGTCTCCAGTTTCTTAAAAATAGCCAGCCAAAATAATCCTTATATCAAAGAGGTATATTATGGGTGGCAAATTCTGATCCCCTTTAATCTTAAACATGTGAAAAATATTTATTCTTATTCGTATTAAGATAAATGCAAATGAAAACAACACTGAGCTGCAGCCTTTTACCTATCAGGTTGGCAAGAATAAGAATTAGTTGAAAGCACACTAATATGTTAGTGAGAGAGTGGAGAAACAAATTCTCCAAAGATCGTTGAAAGTATATAAATTGTTAAACATTTGTGGAAAACACTAATATCTATCAAGATGATAAGTATACATGCCATTTAACCCAGAAACTTTCTTTCTCAAGAATTTATTCTACAGATATTTCCAGCCCTGTAAGACATTATATATGTAGAAGATTTTATAGTACAGTATTGATTGTAAAAGAATAGAAGCAACATAAATACTTATTAATAGAAGAATACTTAAGAAAAAGTGTAGTACATATATCCACACAATGAAAAGCGATGCCACCATTAAAAAGATTGAGGAAGTTCTTTATGAACTGATCTGTAAAACTCTCCAAGATATATTTTTGGGTTGTTGAAGTAGGAAATGTCCAAACCCATAGAGAATTTTTATAAGATTTTATTTGAGTCAAAACTGACAGCAATTGCCAGGAAGCAAGATTTCAAATGCTTCAGAGAATAATGGTTTTGCAGTTTCTTCTATGCATTTGAAATTAAGGAGGGAAGGAAAGGAAGATTGCATGAAGGTGGGAGAAAGCCAGGTGGAGATTGGATTACAGAATAGTTAACAAGATTATGTGTGCTCTCTTGAGGGTGGTTATGTTTATTTCAAAGGTGTGTTAACCTAGATGTACAAGAACAATGGAAAGGGCTTGATTATGGCAAAGATAAACCTTTTACTAAAGAAGTTGTAGACATGGTCATGACTACCCACCATGACTTGCCCAGTTAGGAATTTATGATTAGATCACCCTGTGAGGTTACTTTCCATAGAACCCCTTTTTTGTCCACATGGTGAAAAAAAAATTAGGGCACAGGACAGTACATATAGTGTACTGCCTTTGTATACAAGTGTATTAGGGGAAAATATACGTATGTTTATGCACAGAATGTCACTAAGAGCAAATATAAGGTATTCATAATATTGATTGTCTCTAAGGGAGATATCTGTGGCTGAAAAAAGGGACTTGAATTTTAAACTATATAAATGCATTAAATTTAAAAATAAGTAAATAAAATTTAGCTACAGGAAAAGTTTACACAAGATTTTGTGAAATATAATTTCAATTTTTAACAAACAAAATGAATAACAAGTTATTTAACTCTGTGCGCTGAGAGGGCCTAGCAAAGAACATACCCAGTGCCTATATGTTAGTTTCTCAATCTTCCAATAAAAGGAACCAAGTTTTCTTGGGAGGGGGGTTAAGAATGAGTTATCCCAAGATTTGCTTCTTGTGGTATGTGTATTGTTTTGAGCTAAAGGGAACTCTAGCCAGGTGCTCAAGAGAAACTTATGCCTCTCTCTTAACTACCTAGAACTTAAGTTAGAGGCTTTGCCCATAACAAGAGGTAATCAGAGATGACCTCCTTTGACATATCTGTAGGGCAAGACAAGCTTCTATTTACTAAACGCCTGCTCTTCTCATCCTGCAATGACCCTTCGAAGCCCCCAAGGCACCTTACCTCTTCTCTAGCTCAGAATGTCTTATTACCCATTTTCTCTGTCTCTGAACTTCTCATTCATGTGGGTACCCATACATATTCATGTGTTAAATTTGGTTATTTTCTCTTGTAAATAAATCTCATATCTATTTGATTATTAAACCAGTCAAAAGAAACTTGAGGATCGAGGAAAGTTTCTTCTTCCTCAACATTGGAAAAATGGCCAATTCTAGAACTAAGCCAAGGAAAATAAAAGATGAGTACAGATCATTTTGTAGTACCAGAAGTGCTCAGAAAACCCAAAAGAATAGAGACATGGCAAAGGAACACAGGATCCATCCAGAAGAGCACCTAATAGCCAAAACTGGAACAATTTGAGCAATGAAATAAATAATGGGATATTGGATTATAATGCAAAATATAAAATAAATACCCATGAATCTATACTGACATAAACAAATGATTGGATAGATAGATAGATAGATAGATAGATAGATAGATAGATAGATAAATAAATAAATAAATAAATAAATAAATAAATGGAGGAAAAGAGATAAATTTTTCTTATAGAATTCTAAAATAATATGTGTAAATATTCCCACCTCTAGGAGTGGAGCTTAATCCTTCCCTACTCCCAAGGGTGAGCTAGACTTAGTGACTGTCTTCCAAAAGAATAGAAGGGAAACTTGGAAAACACTACCTTAACCAAGTCATCAATGTCACATAGATATACTCTCTGATACCAAGTGATGAGAACTTTTTACATCTTTGGTGTTTTTCCATTAATCCTTAACCCAAGTGTAATCATGAGAAAACTATCAGAAGAATACATGTTAGGGGACATGCAACTAGATACTACTAATCCTCAAGACTGCAAAGGTCATGAAAACAGGAAAGAGAAACTCTCACAGACCAGATGAAACAGAAAACATGCAATGTGGTACCCTGGGCTGGATCCTATAACGTAAAGTAGACATTAATGGAGCACATGGTACAATCCAAATAAAGTTTGGAATTTAGTTAATAGTAATGCACCAATTTTGGTCCTTTCAACTGAAGAAAAAAGGGCTCAGAGGTTTCAGTCTATATATTTCAATAGATTATTTTCTAGTCACAGTTGTGCCTGGACAGAATGAAGGAAAAACTCTATTAGCCTTCTCTTCTCATTTCCTTTCTTCTCTCCACCATTTCCACCAGTTCTTCCATAGAGATCTCCATGACTCATTTCTCCAGGTGAGATGAAATGAAAATAAGGACAGCACTGTTCAGAGGAGGCAGTTCAGACTCTCTGAGGACAAAATGTGTGGAGGAAGAAAATACTTAACCTAATCAAATGTAGTGAAAATTGAGCAGTTTCTTCATCATTAGCTTCTTCCCAGGAACATCTATTCATGGATATATAGGCATTTATATAGATAAATTAATGCATGAGAAAGCTAGAAAATGGCCAAAATGAACTTTTAAAAAGCAAGTCACAACCCTAACTATTTCTGTAGGAACTACATAGGTAAAGGAAAAGGTATACTTTAAAAAATAGATCAACGAAAAGCTCAAACTAGAAGACCAATGAGGAGTTTTTATTTTAAGGAATTTAATTCTCCTTTAAGAGAATTAGTGAAGTACTGAAAATTCTACATTAGGTTCATGGTATATGTAGAAAGCAATCTCTCATGCTCCCAATCTTCTATTAAAGATAAAACTAATGAAAATTTCACTTACAGCTTAGCTATATTATGCTCAAACTATAATACTTACCCAACAGTTAATATTTCATCAATGAAAAAGTGATTAAAATACCTCAATCTACTAATATCTTTTATGTAACCTTTCCTAGTGTTATTTTTATGTCTTTAAAAGCATAATTAAAGCTAGCTAAACCAAACTACATATGAAACTTTGCTAATATGTTTGCGTACCTCAAATAATTCAGTCTTAATAGTGACTATAATTATAATACAACTATAAACATTTGAGTGGAATTTGCACTTCTAATAAAATTAGCACATGCACACACACAGTCAATACACTTCCATGTTTATGCATAAAAGGTTTCTTAAAAGGTAATTTTTCTTTCTTTCTCTCAGGATTTCTACTCTAAAATTTAGTCATGGTTGATAAGATGGTAACAAATTACTTTTTTTCTCCTCTGAAAATAAACTTTCAAGCTGCCTCAGAATGGAGAGGTGAATTGAGGGAAAAGGAGAAAAAAAAAATTTCTTCCAGCTGACAGCTGTTACCTAGCCTGGCAGCCAACAAACAGCTAGGTTGTAGTGTTTCTTCCTAAACATAAACAATTTCACAGAATATCACCATCAGGTGAGGTTATTTTGTGACTCTGATGAAACAAAACAAAAACAAGGACACTATGCAACCACATTTTCTCTCAAAACTAATATAAGCAACTAACACTTCTTTACCAACGATAGCCCTGCTTTACTCCTCCCACCTCTTAAATTAAAATTATTAATATACTCAGTGACTAAACAGCCTCCATTTTCTGAAAATCCAATTAATAACAGACTCTCAAATCACCCAGTATAAACCCAAACAAGACTATCCTAATACCATCTCACTGAGATTATATTCCCTATAGGATACAGTTTTCCTTATTGCAGCAAGTTAATAAACCTAAATTTGTTTGATCACAAGTGTGTTGGTGGTAGTCTCTGGACATCAAGCTATAATAAAACAAACATAAAAACTATGGGAAAATTATAGGTAGATACAGGCCTTATTGTTGTTGCTGCTGTTGTTGTTGTTTGGTGGGGGTGAGGGGGTTGGAAAGGTGACATGTATGTGTATTGGCCATGGTGAAAGGAAAAGCAGAAGAGAGTTATGTACCACAGAAGAAGGATAGGTTATATAAGAGATTGAGAGACCAGTTTTGCTCATTTTTCTTCCCCATATTGTCCTGATCTTCATATTACCCCTATTTCCAATATTGCTTCTTCCTTTCGCCTTCACTGTGAATCAAAAAAAAAAAAAAAGCATTAGCATTGTTGCTATTGTTTAGGTCCTTTAATAACACCCCTCTCTTTGCCATCTGATTCTGAACCAATTGAGAAAGAGACACAAGAATAAAACATACGGATATCAAAATAGGATTTTTATTACTGGTAAAGGCTAGATTAGAGGTTGTGACTAAAGCATATGACCAGATTGTCTTGCTAATGCTTTCTGCTCACTCTCTCAGCCTAGATCTTGGGACACCTTAACTGAGGCAAAGTTTGGTTCAAGGCAGACATAACTACTGCGGATTTCTTCCTTGTACTTGTACAAAACAAAAAAGGAAAACAGGCCAGATTCTCAGTGGTTACAAATTATTTCTACTCAGTTGAGAAATATGGACCATTGGTGTCACCCAATAGTTAAATAGTTTATTCCAGAAGAGCTTCTTTAATGGAGATCCCAATGCATAGAAAAGATATCAAGTCGATTATAGTACATCCCCACTAAAACTTTCCAGTGATTTTTTTCCCCATCTTATCCGTTGAGCTTATTCATAAAACCTGTGATTGTATGAGACTTTGGCTATCTTCCTTGGGGAAGGAAGCCACTCCTCCAGTATCAGCTATTGTTCTTTTGTGGATACCTCTGATGATCAGTATATATTTTGCCCCTCAGAAGACACTGAAGTAGATGAAAACAATGTATTTAATTAACTCCAATGTTCCACTGTATTTGAGCTGAAAATTCACTCCCTACTCAAATTATGTGCAGCCACTCTGTCTTATTAAGATTATCAGGGGCTCTGCAGTGATATATAATGACAATTTTAATGCACACCGATGACAAAATACAACATCAAGATGTCCAAAGATTGAGTATAAACTCCCCTCATTACTGAATTTCTGGGAGAATTTAAATTCAAATATGATGCCTCCGTGGTTAAGTGCATAAACTCTGAACCTGTTATCTGGCTTCAAATCTCAGTTCTTACACTTACTAGGTTTGTGATCCTGGAAAAGTTAACTTACTTCCCTTTGCCTCAGTTTCCTCATCTGACAAACGGGAATAATGATAAGACTTACAGAGTTGTCGTGAGAATTAAGTGAATTACTACTTATAAAGTTTTTAAAGATTATTCTGGCAGGTAAGAAGTACTTTATAAAAATTATTATTTATTATTGTGCTTTCAATTTAAAGTCCAAAAACTATATTTAATTCAAAATATTACTCCTCTACTGCTCAATATTTTATTCTGGTCTGTGTCAGCTAATATGACTCTCCATCTTCAGATAGTTGAGGATATTCATTCAGTAGCCTCATCCTAGATATTTTTATTGGAAAGCCTATTGCTTTTGGCTTATAGAGCTTTAGAACCTCTAAAGTTAACTATTCCAACCCAGAGTTTCTCATGAGCACCTCATCTTGATTATCAGCTTTATTGAGCTATAATTTACAAACAATAAAACTCTCCAATGTTAAGTATATAATTTGATGAGTTCTGAGAATTGCTTACAGTCTTATAGCCACCACCACAACCATGAAATAGATATTCCACTACCCCCCAAAATGCCTTCATGCACCTTTTTAGTCAATATCTTTTGCCCATCCCCTGGCTCCTTGCAGCTGTCAATCTTCTTTCTATCACTATAGTTTTGCCTATTCTAGAATTTCATAGAAATGGAATCATACATTATACAGTCTTCTGGCTTCTTTCACTTAGCATAATGCTTTTGAGATTTGTTTTCTTTCATGTCTCAGTATGTCTTCATTTCTTTTTTTATTAAATAATATTTCAGTGTATAGATGTACCAATCATTTTCATTTCATAAAAAAAGGGAAAATGATAGATTTTCTCAGGCAATTGGGTTAAAAAGGACAAAAATACTAAAAATTTCTGTGTGGCCATTTTGAGAGCCAATATCAATATCTTGTCATATCTGTAACCCTTTTGTGAAGATAAATATTCTGTCCATAACATCTGCATTTCTGCCTGCATTAAAATACACTCTGATCCTGGACTGTATGCCCGTCTTCTACTACTTATTCAAAAGCATTCTGCATTGATTCTTAACTGAAACAACTACAAATGCCTCTAAACATCCTTGTTTCTACAGACTCAGTTTCCTTTGTCAGGAATTCCCTCCCCTCTATTGTCAATCTGTCAAATTCCTTCCTGCTTATCATTTACAGCTCAACTGAGAGATTACCTTCCCTGTTATGTTTTTCTGATCACTCCAAGTAGAATTAACCACTTCTTTCTTGGTGTCCACAAAGCACCATGTACATAACTCCACTATGTCACTCATTTAATGATAATTTATGACCAATTTCAGGTATGTCTCTGTTATAGAAAAACAGTATTGTTCAAGTGTGTTTCCCCAACTGTAAGTTCAGTGTTCAGTACCCAAGTAAATGTTAATTTAATGAAAGAAAGAAAATGAATAAATGAATTCATGAAAATGCCCTCCTGTTGATACACATCCATCACAAATAATGCAAGTATGTGAATACAACTCGCTGTTCTAATTGCCTGGAAACCTACTTCTTTTCATCTCATTGGTTTTTGGTAGGATAGAGAACCCTGTTAATCTCTGATAAATGTTGCTGAATTTTAAGGAAACAACTGCTATCCACTGAAAAGTTTGTTTAATTATTCACAGTGTATAGAGTTTTCTGTGACATGACTAGCAACAAGCTTCTGGCCCTTCAGACAGGAAGAATGCATTCGTAATTAAAATGTGACCCATGCTGTCTCCTGCTGCCAGATTTCCTTGAGTAGTCACTGGAGATGAAATTATAATTATGACATTTGAAGAAATAAAATTCTCTAGGGAAAGCAGCCTCCAAAGACAGACTGTATGTCGACAGCTGTTGTGGAAATTACTTATTTTAACCTTTGCCATAAAAACCGTAAAACTGATCCAGCTTCTTCTCTGTGGCAGACATTTTGGGAGACGAATTTGTAGGTGTGTTTTGGGGATTAGCCTAAAGCCAAGCCAGCATCATTTTGCAGCAGAAGTTCCATTAAAGTTTCTTAAATTTCAGTGAACTTCTGTTCAGGAAGTCCTTTTAAATTCTGATAAGCTGACATTTGAATGTTTCTGTAGCAGATGGCTATCAGCTAAAAGAAGTACATAATATTTTATTCTTACTAGCTGGAACTAAATTTGAAGGATATGATAGATTTTTAAAAGTTAAAACTCTTATAAACTAAGAACATAGATTTCATATATTTAAAAAATGGAAATTCAAACTGACTTAGACTTAAGTTTCCAGGTATAATGTTTTTTTGGCTTAAAACAAAAGGAAGATTCTTCAAGATACCTATACATTAGCCATTTACAACATATTTAAAAATCATTACAGTTAATCAAATACTATTTACTAAATGTCTACATAGTAATGGTGCAATAAACTGAGTTTAATCAAACTAATTGATTTATCGGTCAATTATCTTTTATAAATCTCTATTCAAGGATCTCTTTTTTTAGCAGATAGCTAGTCTGTGCTGAATATTCCACATTCCAAAGGAGGTTTAGAAGAAGAATGGGTCAGGGTACCTGACATGCAGGGATTTCACAGCCCTGGTAGAAAGACAAAATTTACATACAGAGAATTACATGTAGTTAAACAGAAAAGAAACGTTTGAAAAGAAAATGTACCTCGTCAAATCTCACTATTTACAGATGATGACTCAGAGTAGAGACTTTAAGTTCTTTACCCAAAGATATACATATAATTAGTAGCATTGCTAGGTTTAAAGTTTAAGATGTGCTTCTATCAGTTCTCATAGGGTAATGATTTATATATTCTGTTGGTTCTGCTTTTCTGATAAACTCTGACTGGTCCTGATTCCAAGTTTTTATAACATCACAGCCTATGCTCCTTCTAAAAATGCTTTTTTTCTGTTTTATTGGTATTTTACCATATTAATAAACTAGACTTGCATATACCAAACACCTTAAAATTCTCTCTTTGAAAATGACCTTTTCACCAAAATAGAGAATCAAGAAACCTCATAAGCCTCCGTTTCACTCAACTGTGTCATCATCAACCACTAGTAAATAACTCCAGACAAGTAAAGTGCTAGCTGTTTCAGAGCTTGATGAATAGCTGTATGGGCCCCTTCTCACAGCTGTTATTGTTCTGACAACTTGATTGAATACAACTATTGCACCATACCAAGGGGACCTCCCCACCAAGTGCACCACATGTTTCTGATGCTTTTGGCCGCATGCTCTCAGGACAACACTGCAGTGAAAAAAACCCAGTAACCTGTTACTCTAAACTTTGATTTCCTATGACCTAATGCAAGTCTTCTGTAAAAGATTTACAGATCAAAACTCATCTCTCCAAATGGCGAGCACATATATCCCTATAGAACTGGATAATGTTCATCCTCTAAAATCTAATCACACCAATGGTTGTTGAACAATGTTTTAATTCATTCCAGTTAAGCAGTTAAAATTTAAGAAGGGGAGTACAGCATTCAATGACAACCTCCTTTCAATTCAAATGGTTATCTGTCAATCTTGTCTTGTTTTTCTCTGCATCTGTTTTAGTCTACTGGTGCTCCCACTTACCTGAAAACTCCTTTCTGTGCTAATGCTGACATATGCAAGTAGATCAGTATCCTAAATCTCTGAGCATCCCCTTCCTTGTCCAATATCTTGTGGCTTAGATCTAACACTCACTGAGAGTCAAAATCTAATGTGCCAGCCAAGGTTGCTGGCTTATCACTTTGCTTTTTGAGCTATCTTCACTAACAATGAAATTCAGGATGAATGTTCCCACAGGTAATCTTGAGATTTTATTTGCCTGCTAGGTCAAAGCTCTCTTCTTTTCCTTTTACTTTCATTATAAGGCTAAAGTTCTGCCCTAGTCTTTCCTTCTAATTTCCAGCTAAGCACTCTAAACTGAATAACTTCCAGGTGAATACTGCCTACTGCTCTAGTTCCTCTTCCTAGGACTCTGTGCTCTGCCTCGCCCACGTACATACTTAACCAAGACTCTATTCAATCCAGTGGCCCAGCCTCCATCTTGGATCATGATGAGAATGGACTCATAGATGTAAACTTCTAAAATTTTAAATACTGATTCCACTCTTTCTTCCTGCTATAATGCTTTCTCCCACCATCACCTTAGGGGCCGGATTTGTGCCTGAGAATTTTATAACACTTTAGATATCCATAATCAGCTAGCCAGTTCCTCCAGTCACTCTTCCTGTGTGGCTAGGCACTCATGTTTTGAATTGACTCAGTGCATGATTTCACTGTGTAACTGAATAACAAAACTACTTTTAAAGGACATATGCAGAAGATAGATATGTAAGAAATCCACAATACGAGATGGATATAATTCATATCACAATTCAGCACTGTATTCCCTTTATTGAGCATCTATGCATAGTGCTAGGATCCACATCTGATAGAAGAAATAATTATATAGCCTATAAATATACGAAGCCCACATTTTCCAGTTTCTAAAGTATAAATAGAGGGATCTTACCAAAATTATTTTTCTGGCTTCATCGCCATCTGCTTTATAGGAATCTAATCCACACTCAGATACTCCCCTGTGTTTCAAGGAGTCCCCAGTAATCTTCTTGTTTACTACATTGACATGAACTGTTTTCCTCTTCCACAGCTCTAACTCACTGTGGTGCTATACCCTGTCAATAATGATTCACAAAGCACGAGCCCTGTTTTTGCTGTTTGCTGGCAGTCACTGATGCCAATACCAACAAAAGTTTTAGATGTTTGTCCTGAGGCACCCAATGACAGAGGTTAAGGGCATGTATTGATGTTAAACGTGCCACAGCCTACTGTGTACTTGCTCTGGTAATTCTTAGGTCTGCGCATCTACCCTTTCTTTTGGAAACACTGTCTCTCTTCTGCAAAGAAATGTTCCTTCCCCAGAACTAAACATGAGTTCTGAAAGGTACACATACTTAAAAGAATCCCCGTTTTCCCATCTTCCCACCCCGTATCTACGTAATTAGCTTGATGCCAGATACCTAACTCAAATTAACCCTCTGCTTAGATTTTATAACATGACACTAGAATAGGCCAGGGTCATCTTTTCCCAAGAAATAGGTAATAAGGCCCTAAAGATTTCAACAGCATAATATCTGCCATGTGGAAGACTCCCAGTTTGCAGGAGAGAATGATGTCATAATAGAGAAAGAGGAGGACAGAAGAGACCTAGAGAGATCTCTGGTCTCATTAACTTTCTAAGTAAGAGTTGTACCCAGTGTCTAGCCTTACTTCTGCCTTTCCTGCAGTTTCTTAATCCTTCAGTGAGTTACTTTGATTAACTTTCCTGATAATTCCAATTGGGTTTCTGTCACTTTGATCAGAAGAGAGAGAGAAGAAGAGAAAGGAAAGAAGGGTCCCATGTTCCTGCTGACGTCAAGCAGAGGAGACATTGCCACCTGTCTGTATCAACTCAGAAGCCCTTGTTGCTGGATGCAGAACATACTAATATCTGAACTATATGCTTTATCTCCTAAATTTCTTTTATATTATTGAAACTTTGGTATCAATACTGATAAACAATGGGCTCTCATTTTCTAGCTACTTTTTTTTTCCCTAAATGTTCTCAGGTATTTTAATTTTCCTCACTCTGGGGTTCATTTATGAATCCATGCAAGCTGTGATGTATTCAGAATCATGCACTCTGTTTTCTACCATCCAAACTGGTCCAATGACTCAGACTAAATTTTCGTGCCTTCATTTTTTCTTACCTTGATATAGGGTATCTCCCAGGAGGCTTTTAAGCATCTAATAAAAATTCCTAATACCTCTGTCTTGTCAATTAAAGCTGGTTACCTGGTCAGTAATATAAAACTAGCTGGAATATAATAGAATCAGGTAGGGCTTCTTAGAAGAGATGAGAGTGGAGATGGGTCATGAAAGATGAATTTGATTTTATATTCACAGAGAAAATTTGCGATTTACTAGTTGAAAAAAATATTAAGAAAACATATTAATATTCCTTCAGTGTACCCCAGAATCACTTCCTAGAAGAACAAAAAAGTATATTTTAAACCTGACTAGCTAGACAGAATTCAATAAAATGTCTTGCATTGTTGCATTCACTTTGCCGTTTGTCCTAGTTTTGCACTAAATAAGTTAAGTTTTACCAGAAAAAAATAATAACAAAATAACTCTCAATTGTCTGATTTCTGCTAAGCCTGTAGGTTTTATCAGCATTATAGATTTCCTGTAACATTCTCCCCCTATGCTATTTCACTGCATCTTTATTTCATTTGCTAGAGCAGAAAGTAGAATATAGATCGCTTGTATCTCCAGAAATGGATGGACAAGTGAACATAATCTTTCATTGTGCCTTTTTGTGAATGAAACATTGATATAAAACAGGCAAATCCCTGAAAAGCAACATGCAATTTGGGTAAGATTACAAAATGCATTGCCAAAGATACATCCAATGCTTTTTCAAGAAAAGAATCAAGAAATGGAAATAATAAGAATTCATTTTTCCAGCTGAGTGCAGACAATTATAGTGATCTCACCAAAGTCTTTGTATTCTCACTTGATGTCATTCCATATTCTAAATGTTTTGTTTTGCTTTTCCTTAAAGGAAATGTAAAAAAACATGTTAGTGAAACAAAATAGATGGATATTGACGTATATTTCACTTCCGTGATTTAAAAAAAAAAAAAAACGGTAATGGAATTCTCTTGTTTATATGAAAGTTCCTGCCTCCTCAGATGGCACATACAGCCCTTTCCAAGCTGGGCCCTGTCCTCCTTTTCCGTCTTTTCTCTGCTTTCAGATCTCCAATGTACCTTGCACTTTTATATTTCCATGATTTTGTACCCTTTCTGCTTCTTATGTCCAGAATGCCTTTCCCCACTTTCCCTTCTAAGAAATTCTGGATTTTTTCAGACTGCACTCTTGTGTTACTTCTTCTGCATAGTCTTCCTGATGTTTCTCCCCAGTAGGTAAAGTGTAACACCCATTCTGTCTGCGTTCTTACTGCATAATGATCACACCTCTGTGACAGAATTTATCAAACTGCCCGTGGACATCTCTCAGGCATTAGCCCTTAAGCTCTTTCAAGGCAGAAACAATGTTCTCAGTTCAGTTAATTCTAAACATTTCTAACCCCTATTTTAAATGAGGAATATCCTCAAATCTTCCAGTATATTGGAATCAACTTGTCCTTGTTACTTTAAATAAAATTGGTTCAAATTCCACCCTACATGAAAAGAGAAAGTCAGCATCTCCGTGGAAAGATTTTTGGAATTGAAGAGAAGCTTGTCTGTCTTCTTAGACCTCTTGTCCTGATTTTTCTCTTTCCATTAAGTTCTCCATCTCTTTTCTTTCTTTCCCCTCCCGTGCATGTTGCCCAATTGCAGCACTGTCCCGTTAGACACTGCTCTTATAACATTACTACCCAAAATATACTGTTTCAAGTCTGTGTGTAGCCATATCACTAAATAATTGGGGAAAGGAATATTATATGACTTTATCACAAATGAATATGAATATTTTATAAATTCCTCAGCATCCCTAGACCATTCTCACTACCTCCACAGAAATTTCACCGGTCATCCCTTCCAGCTATGTCCAGCCTCTTGCCTTAATGCTGGGTGTCCTCTCTTTCTTGATTTCGTTATTTCTCCTCCCTAGTTTAAGCACCCTCCACCCTGCCCCAAATTTAGCTCAT